>NC_080784.1:48198970-48498970 GCF_028018385.1 Neofelis nebulosa
CCTGACAAAACAGGGCAGGATGGTTATTGGACAGCAATTCCTCACTGGCATCTGTTCATCCAGCTGCTAGTTGAGAAGACAGAGAGCAGGTGTCGATTTAAGTGCGGCGTTATGGTTAATTTCATAGAAGGCAGTGCTGAAAAGAAAAGAGTATCCAAACAACAGGAAAATTCAAAATCAAACAGAAGAATCACCATTTCCTTGTGTCTATCTGGGCTTGGTGTTTCAAAAACCACATCCTCAGAAGAGGGTCCTTTCTTCACGTACTGCTCCACAGTTGCGAGCAAAGACAAATTTCTGTGTAATGCTCAGGTCTAGGCGACTTTCAGACAAACTTGGAGAGAGGGCGCTGCCAGGCTCTGACCCCTCGGTCAGTGGTGATCAAACTGGGGAGCTCAGCTATGTCTCTTGTGATACGTTGCTTGTTTTTGGCATGCAGACCAGAAAGATAACAGCACTGAATCAGGACACCTAGTGAGGACTCCTGCATAAATGCATTAATATCTACACCTCTCCTTAAGCAATCATAAAACTCTCCATGGGCATAATTAAAAAATGATTCCAACTCAATGTTTAGATTTTAGGGAGTGCCAGAATGGTTAAAGAAGTATCATGTCATATAATGTGTCACAGAATCATAGACTTTGGAGCTGGAGGCTAATTCTTCTAAGTGGCAGAGAGGTTAAATGATGTCCCCAAAGCAACACAGCTAATAAGGAAAGTGGATTCACATTCAACCTGGAAATCACTCCTCAATTACTACACACGAACTAAAAGAGAAGCTTCAGAACTGCATTTTCTTTATCTTAGCTCTTTTATCATTGAGTCTTCATATATAATGGATATTTATTATTAACTCTCATTAAACTGGTTACACATTCTGTGAATTTTAATATATGGATAGCTTTCCAGAGACTGAAATCTCTCATTTCAATCTCTCATCTCAAAGGCTGCCAGCCTGGTAAGCATTCTTTGTATTTCATTAGATAATAACCATGCACATACCTCCTGTTACAAGTAAACCTATCTTTTAAATAGAGTATTTATCAGTCCCACCATGATGCAGCTTGATGGAATAATCCCTTTCCTCTTGAATGAATTTTCCCGAGAAGCAAAGCTAAGAAATTTCAACACTGAAACTTTCTAAAGCTTTAAAATATTTAAAGTTAAAAAAATTACATGCAAGATGATAGATGCTTACTACACGGTAGGCACATTGCTAAATGCCTCACATGAATTATATTATTTAATCCTTCTAACAGACCTGTCCCTTACATACCAACAGATTAAATGAGTAACTCCATGTCATAAGCTCTGGGTGGTACAACAGAGATTTAAATCCAAGTAGTCAATGTGCATCTAGCATATGACCCAGTCACTTCCCTCCTAGGTATTTAACCAAGAAATGGAATGCATGGCCAAAGACCGGCACACGAAGGCTCACAGCAGGTTTATCTGTAACAGCCAAATAGTAAAGACAATCTAAATGTCCATCAACAGGTAAATGGATAAACACTGTCACATGTACACGCAACCAAATATTCAGCAATAAAAAGCAACTACAACAGCATGCGTGAATCTCAAAACAATTGATCTGAGTCAGAATTTTGACACACACACACACACACACACACACACACACACACACACACAAACAGAACACATATAATTCCATTTATACAAACTTTTAGAAAATGCAAACTAATCTGTAGCAACACAAAGCCTATCAGTGGATGCCTGGAAGGAGAGTACAGAAGAGGCAGGGCGGGACTCATAAGGGTACGAGGAAATGTTTCATTCAGGGTGATGGTTACGTTTATTATTTTCATTAGGGTGACAGTTTCACACAGGACTATATAGGTCAAAATTCATCACACTGTGCACTTTAAGTATGTACAGTTTACTGTACAGTAATTATATCTCAATAAAAAAATCTGGCATTCCAACTCCAATGTTTGTGCCTCAGCCAACACAGCCTGCAGCCTCACGTATGATAAAATTTCTACTTCGAAGAAGTATACTGACTTTAATTCAGTTTTACTTGGTGCAACACCACTTATTTTCCCCTATAAGATATAAAGGGATAACTAATGCCTGTTGTTCTAATGTGCGATTCTGTTACCTCCCTGCAAGTGAAATCCCCAGGGACAACCTCAGTTTTGATCAACTCCATTTCTCACTGATGCTGCCTATCTTTCCCAGCTGTCTGTGATCTCTGCAGTTCTGCTGGTCTACGTGCGTTTTTGTTTTTTGTTTTTTGTTTTTTTTAACTTTCTCTTTTCATCTATTTTCCTCGGTGTCCGCTATTCCAGTCCCCGGGGTTGTGAAGTTATGTAAAAATGAGAAGCACACACTGCATATAAAATTAAGTGAAAAAACCATCAAATTGGATCTGTGCTGAAGGAGACTGTCTGCCACACCTTATCTACATAGGAAAATGCTCTGTTCGAGGAGTTTTATTGATGCTGATGGCTGATTCACTTAGCATACTTAGATCTGAACTTGAGGCCCTCCCAAAGTTTCCCAGATCTGAACATTTAGGTAAGTGATAACTGACACAAGTTACAGTATTATTTTACCACTTTAAAATGCTGTAGTAAAGCACTCTATGTTCTAACTTAACTTTGTAGTATGAGGTTTACCTCCAAATAACGATTAAAATAAATACTCATTCCCCCCATTCAGAGAGACCTAAAAGTTACACCATTTGAGGGGGCCGCATTAGGATTACAAAATAAAAAATGCAAAATTTTGTCAGGATTCGTGGAACCAGCCCCATACAAGTAAGAGGTATAATGCTTAAATGTCTTTAGCTGCATGGGAAATCCATCTTTGACCTCAGAGTGGCTTTTTAAAATTATTATTATATTTTTTATTCTTATTATTTTAAGAGAGAGAGAGATAGAGAATGTACATGGGGCAGGGGCAGAGGGACACAGAGAGAGAATCCTAAGCAGGCTCCATTCTCAGTGCAGAGGCTGGATACGGGGCTCAGTCCCCCAACCCCACGATGACTGGAGCTGAAATCAAGGGTCAGACCTCTACCAACTGAGCTACCCAGGTGCCCCGGAGCAGCTTATTTGGAAGGACAACTGCAACAAGTTCCTCACCCCAACTGGGCGGGAATACTGGCAGCAAGCACTTGACAGAGCCGTGTGTTAACCACACTCAGAGTTGTTAAGGAGTTGGAGCTCTGAGGGGAGCCTACCCGACTTCAGTCAGTGCCAGAATGAGGACCAGCTGGTCCCAATGCTGCAGCTGTCCAGACCTCAAACTAAACCACACTCTGACCCCACTGCAGTCACCAGGCCAGGCCGGACAGAGGGGGGCATTCAGCGCTCACCAGCAGCGGGCCCATTATCAGATTTCTTAGCCCCGAAGTGAAAGGCCTAGAACTTGCTTGGTCTTAATCAGGACTGGTCTGCCCCTACAGAACTGCAAGCTGATTGTGTATAACTACAGTGTTTAATTACCACTGTTTTATGTTTTAAAACGGTATAATATTGTTGGCAACAGTGATATGACGTCAGTACTCAAAGTATGTAACTGCAACCACTAACACAAAAGAGCTGCCTAAATTTAACAAGAGTTCCGATGAAGTCTTCGCATTTTGAAAAATACGTAAGGTTATTATGAGACAATTAAAGAAAGACACCGGCGTGGTGGGGGTGGGGGTGGGGCTGCCACCCTCTTCACTTGGAAGATTTGCATTTGAGAATGCCAGGAACTTCGAGACTGAGCTTTTAATATACCTGTTCTGCAATATTACAGAATAGTAAGATTCCAAAATGGGTCCAGACTGAAAGCTAACCCTGTTTCTGATATTATCACATTTAAACACTGCCAGGTGAGCACGCTCCTAGCTTCAGGCCTACCCTAATTTTAGCCTCTTTTGGCCTGGATCAGCAAACTTATGATCTTATCCCTCAACAGAGGGTCCTCACCGAGTTATTCTGAAGTCAGAACATACAGTAGATGGTTCAACTGCAAGGCCTCCCTATATCAAAACAAGAGTCTACTCCCTTCAGGCAAGAGAGAAAATAAGTACAATCAAAATAATAATGACTACCAAATACCGAACATGACCTACATGCAAGGAATTTTGCCTTATAGGTAAGTGCACCCTAAGTGCACTCTCCTAAGATCTGGGCCAAGGACACACTGTAATCCCCTTTTCAGATGAGACATACAGGTAGAAGCCCTTGGCAAATACCCTACAGTTAGTAGTAATAGAGGATGGATGTAAGGCAGAATCCAAACCTCATTCTTATTTTGTTTCAGGCAGTTCGACCATGTTCACGTCCTGTGCATTATCCCTCCTGGTGAGAAGCACCCGTTTGCAATGGAAAGAAAACATTATACAAAACTGTATGTAAGTTAGGCCTGACCTCAAAGGTTGTTCCATGTCCAAAGACTGGTAATAAAAACTCGAGTTGCTTTCTCTCTGGTCAATAAGTACTGAGCAACCAGACAAGAAGTGCAAATAACAGAGGACCTGAGGACAAGACAGGCAAACACAGCTCGCACCCGCTCCACCAGCCTGCAGGTCCTCTTGAAGCCCTGTGGTCACTGCTACCATGACAGATGGAACCGGCTACCATACAAGAGGAGCAAAGGAGTTTGTGTGGCCCATTCACGGCACTCAGGCTGGGGAGAGGCAATGCCAAGCTCAGGGACTGATAAACTGCTAGAGAAGGGAACGACCGTAATCATCAACCTTGGTTGTTTTCACTTTTTTGAATCATTGGACTTAAACCCAGTGGCCTCCCCAAGGTATAAACCCTGTGCCTTTATACAGTTTCAATTATCTATATATAGGCTTATGAATTAATATCTATTTCTCTCTCTGGCTCTTTTCTCTTTTTTTCAGCCCTTATCTTTCTCAGTCTTTCTGCATTTATGTTTTCTGCCTCTCAAAAAATCCCCTTTGGATAACAATTCCTTAAAAAAAATTTTTTTTTTCAAGACTAAGATTATCTTAATTTAGCAAACCACAAACCAACCAACCCATCACTGGCAACCCTAAGCAACCCAGAAAATACTTAAAAGAAAGGAAATGAGGTTGCCTTACATTTTTTGGTCTCCCTAGGGCAAAATGCTTTACAGTGTGACAGTGCACTTCACTTATACAATCATTTTTAAACTCACTTATCACTTTATCCACATTTCGTATAATGCAGTGAAAGAATACACTTGAAAGCCAAAGCATCCGTGCATTAAGGAGGCCTGTCATGGTTCATATCGAGTTCAATTTTATTAGTTTCTTTTTTTTTATTGCAGCCCCCAGCTATGTCACTATACGGTAATCAAAGTCAGCCTCGTTCATATCATCTTATGTATATTTCAGATTTCCAAACTAAGGTTAGAAGCCCAAATGTATTTTGTTTTTCAAACATTCTGAAAAATGATAGAGGCCCTGCAAAAACGTATCTAGATTGGATCTAAATGGAATTATACCACGACAGACGAAGTGACGACCAACTGGAATAAAGCAATAGCTATTTGCCCAATAACTGGTGCACCAGCTGGCGGTTTTGGATGATTTTTCTAGTCACCACTTCTGATTTTATTCATCAGAGTTTAGAAGAGATCTTAGCGCTCATTTAACCCCTTCCACCACATTTTACGGCTGATTCAGAAAAGAGTCCAGAGAGATGATGTGAATTACTGGGGTCTCAAAGCCAACGGTGGCATAAATGCAATTCAAACCTTAATCTTCTAATTAGAAGCCTCAATTTGTTTCAGTAGAATACAGTCTCGCTCTTGTCAATTCAAGAAGCCCTTGTGAGCAACCAATATGTGACAAAAACTGTGTTAGTTAACGGTAACCTAATACCAACTACCGCCAAGGACCAAGGCTGTGGAGTCAGAAGAATTAAGAGTTGGAACCTGACTTGCCTACGTACTATCTCTGTGACTTCTGGCAAATAACTTAGCAGCTGCGAAATGCTAGACAAGTTACTAAATTTCCAAAGGTTATTCCATAGTTATTCTCTCCTTTGTAAGTGCGAACAATTAAATGAGATAATGCAGCTGAAGTGTTCAGCACAGTGCCTGGAATGTATTAAGGGGGCATTAAATGTTAGCTATTATTGTTACAAGGTGAATAAAGCAGTGCCCATACCTGCTTTAAGGGCCATAAGTACAAGTCTAGAGAACAGCAGAGAAGCGGTAAATAACATAGGGGAGTGAGTTCAGAACAATCCTGGAGGCAAAAGCCAAGGGCACAGGTGTCATTGACCCTGGTTAGGGTGAGGCATCTTCAGGTACACTGGGCTAGGCCCCAGTTACGGACTTCTTTATTTTTATTAGTTAGTTTTGGGGGCTTTGTTTTTACTGGTTCAACTTTCTAGCAAATCTGACCCTAGCCTAACGTATGGAAAGGTGTCACGAAAGAGGAAATACCAAAACACAACTGAAAAAATGAATGAGACTTTAGCTATTCCTAACAAAAGTTAATAACCAGGTTTCTGGTGCTTATCTATTCTCTAGTCTCATTGGAACTCCAATCTAATTTATTGCTTTTGGGACTGACATCTAATTTCTCTTTCATTTTCTAGATATGTCACCTGAATAAAAACCAGGAAATGGGGAATATTCTCTACTTAAACTACTTTCATATGCTGAAAGATGCTTATCTTTTTCTTTTTTGATCAGCAATACGTAATCTTCTTATCTACAGAAAAAGGGTATCAGCACTGGGGACTACTGCATGGCGGTGGGGGTGGGGAATGGATTTTAGAAGTGAACAATTCCAAAATCAAACTTTGGCTCTGACTTCCAGAAAGTAATTCAACCTGAGTGCAATTTCCTGGACAAGAGAGAAATCATATCTATTTTATAGGTGCCAGTGATGAGTAGCAGGTATAATACACATCGGAGATTAAACAGACCAAAAACAGAAAAAAACCAAAAGGTTATACTCCACAAAATTAAATTAAAAAAAAAAAAACCTGGAGAAAAAGATGACTTTATAACTAAAAGAACTCTGGAACTCAATCACTCATTAGAATCTCAGAGCATAAGATTGAGATCATAAAATCATGCAGGAATGTGTTTTAAAACAGGGATATGGGGCAAAGAGATGCAAAAAAAAATTTTTTAAAATTAAAAAATTAAAAAAAAAACAGAGAAAGACAAATAGTGTAATGAGCATGTGTTTTGGGAAGAAACAATAGAATACTTCCAAAATGTATCATGAAAGAACCAGTTCATATGGGTAATAAGCCCAATGATACCCCTGTGGCCTCAAAGAGTAAATGCAGCTCCTGATGCAGACTGACTACCTTGGAAGAAGCATTTACACGTTGGGCCAATCTGACTTTATTAAATTTATATGTGATGTCTCAGCTGATATATTAAAATTGTCTCTCAAATTCAAGTCCTAGCTGCCTTGGAGACTGGCATCGGAAGGCCTAATATGTTATATCAGGAGGCCTGATACCAACTGAAGTTTACAAGAAGGGTGATCCATAGACACACTTTTTGAAGTGTAATTTGCATCATTATTATGGAGGGAAGAAAGAGTTTGAGCTTCTGCTGTGACTGGAGCTACTATCTCACAAAAATAAAATGATCCTAGGTCCCTGCCAGGAAATTAATGTCAAAAGTCTTGCTAGAGGCCAATGTTTCAACTTGACAATGAAAACAAACAAACAAACAAAAAACCCAGCATGGCAAATGATGATTTAATTTTACTTCCCTGGGAGGAGGAAAGGGTTCACAGTCTGAAGAGCACAGCTGTCATCACCTCTGATTAAAAAGGATTTGAACCAATGTTATATGTCTTTTCAAAGGGAATATCAGGTTGCCTGGGTGGCTCAGTCGTTTAAGTGTCTGGCTCTTGATTTCGGCTCAGGTCATGATCTCATGGTTAATAAGTTCGAGCCCCAAGTCTGGCTTTATCGGGGAGCCTGCTTCAGATTCCCCTCGTCTCTCTCTGCCCCTTCCCTGCACTGTCTCTCTCTCAAAACACATGAACTTTTTAAAAAATTTAAATTCAAACAAATTATCAACTCACCACTAATAGAGCATTAGGCACACACACACAAAAATAAGTCGTTCTTTAAAAATGATTTCCGTGTTATCTCTTCCTCAGGGT
This sequence comes from Neofelis nebulosa, assembly GCF_028018385.1. Lineage (NCBI taxonomy): Eukaryota > Metazoa > Chordata > Mammalia > Carnivora > Felidae > Neofelis > Neofelis nebulosa. The sequence continues at coordinate 48,207,072 of NC_080784.1, forward strand.
TTAACATTTTTCTACAAATTCATACACACACATTATATAAGGGTTATGGCAACCGAAATTTGGCTCACCCACCACTCTGGCATTGAAATAGCAGAAATATCCACGGCGATCTTTCCTTACCACAATTTCCCAGTCACAGAGACCAAAAATGAACAAATGTACCCAACTGTCTTCTATCAAAGACTGTCTTATCCTAATCTTCTGTGAGTTATTTCTCTAAGCAGTGTGTCTAACAGCTGTCACCTCAAACATTCAAATCTCTGGGTTCACGCTTCTGATAAATGACTCTTCCAACACTGTACTTGTGAAATCAACTGACCAGCTGGGAGCTCAGAACTTTAACTCAGACTGTCACCTTCAATCCGTCACTGTGGATCGCCAGGCAGTCATAGTTCAACAACCGCAGACCGGGCTAAGCTCACAAAGAGCAGTTGTAGTCAATTAAGCAGTTTAGGAACCAACTTTCCACATTCCCCCTATAAAAGATAAGCGCCTTGTTCAAAGGAGACATTTGTACGGTCAACGCAGAAGACAAGGGTTCTGGCAAAGAAGCCCTGTCAATCCTCCCCTAGAGTCACAGAACTCTGGAAGGAGGAAAATGGTCTTCCTGCCAAATACGCACCACATGGCATTTGCTGTAAGTTGGGAATTCTTAGATTTTGGGATGTTGAGATGAACCAGGTGTGCACAGGTCACTGACAGCAGATGGGTCAGCAGACACACTGCATGGGACGCATACCTGCAGAAAATGCATTCCAGAGCAAAGAGCACTGCTACAATCATCTGAAAAGGCCATTTAGTCCATGTAAAAATTAACTGATACGATTTACATAGTTTCAAGTAAGTGAGCTGTGTGCTCATGACTGAAATATCCTTTGGGAAACACGATTTAAAAAGTACCATTAGAGCTACGGGTTTCAGAACTCCGCGGGCGTCTGATTTTAACAGGCAATTATCTTCCTGTTCATCTCTCTGCCAAGACACTTGGGTAACGCACCTTGGGCAATGCTCCCCTCATACAACTATGCATCTGCGCACCCCCACCAATCCACAGACATCCCCTTCCCTCCACAAGTCAAACTGGTTGGGGGCAACGTCCACTATGAGTTCATCGCAGTTGCACCTGAAAACAAAATGATGCCACCCCTGGATGTCCAACACATTTATATAGTTAGGACCATCCAGGACCCCGTACTACACATAGGCTCATGTGGCATGTGTCGCTGGGGATTGCTGACTCTGCAGAATTGCACCTCCCAGCACACAGGGGCCCACTGATGGCCTGTTTCTTATTTCTCCTCCATGTGAAACCCTGCTCTTGGGGTTCCTGTGGATCTTGTGCTCTTTAACCATTATCTGGGCCCTCCCTGCCTCGCCTTTTATAAGTGTCTTCTTGGGGTGCCTGGGTGGCTCAGTCAGGTAAGCATCCAACTTTGGCTCAGGTCACGATCACGCAGTTTGCAGATTCAAGCCCCGCATTGGGCTGAGTGCTGACAGCTCAGAGCCTGGAGCCTGCTTTGGATTCTGTGTGTCCCTCTCTCTCTGCACCTCCTCCACTCACACTGTGTGTGTGTGTGTGTGTGTGTGTGTGTGTGTGTGTGTGTGTGTGTCTCAAAAATAAACATCGAAAATTTTTTTTTAATTTAAAAAAATTAAAAATAAAAGTGTCTTCTGGTTTCTCACTGTCTGCCTTGACCTGTCTTTTGTCTTCCCGCCTTCAGTTTCCCTCCATCATTTCCGATGTGCTACCACACTTGGACACCCTGTGGTAGGGTCCCTTAAGGAATGAAAAAAAAAAAAAGACAAAACCTCAAGGCAACCTGGCTATAGAGCATAGGTGACATTGCTCACGACCTTGCAACAGGAGACCACTCAATCAGACTGCATGTTTGTGTGTTACCAGTATGGGAGACAAAGAGAAAGAAATTGTATAAAAAACTACTCCACATGGCATTAGGGGCTCAGTTCTTCTGGCAGGAACCCAACTGAGCTGTGCTGGCACAAAATAAGTTGCTTCCTGGAAAGAAAAGCCTGTTGTCATGACTCTCTGTGTGAGAATTCTGCAACAGGTCAATCTGGGTTTTTATTTTTTAGAATTTTTTTTCCTAAGAAAGAGAGAGCACATGCAGGGGAGGGGCAGAGAGAGAGAGAGAGAACATCCCAAACAGGTTCCACAGTGTCAGCGCAGAGTCCAATGTAGGGCTAGAATTCACGAACCATGAGATCATGACCTGAGCCAAAGTCAGACACTTAAGTGACTGCTCCACCCAGATGAACCCCCAGCCTCTTAACTGTGCTTTAAGGATCTGTTTTGAAAGTTAGCTGCTTTCACTCTCAACAATAGCCAAATTATGGAAAGAGCCTAAATGTCCATCAACTGATGAATTGATAAAGAAATGGAGTATTACGTGGCAACGAGAAAGAATGAAATACGGCCCTTTGTAGCAACGTGAATGGAACTGGAGAGTGTTATGCTAAGTGAAATCAGCCATACAGAGAAAGACAGATACCATACATTTTCACTCTTATGGGGATCCTGAGAAACTTAACAGAAACCCATGGGGGAGGGGAAGGAAAAAAAAAAAAAGACGTTAGAGTGGGAGAGAGCCAAAGCATAAGAGACTCTTAAAAACTGAGAACAAACTGAGGGTTGATGGGGAGTGGGAGGGAGGGAAGGGTGGGTGATGGGTATTGAGGAGGGCACCTTTCGGGATGAGCACTGGGTGTGGTACGGAAACCAATTTGACAATAAATTTCATATATTGAATGAATGAATGAATGAATGAATGAATAAATAAATAAATAAATAAATAAATGAAAGTTCACTGCTTTGCCACTGACCCCAAAGCCCAAAATACTTTACTCAACAATAAAGACTGCTTTATCATTTCCCTACTGGATTCCACTTGCCTGTCTTAGCCCTGAATCCAAGAGTCCCCTCATCTGTTGGCCTTTATCGGTTTCAGGGTTTCCCTGGCAGGGAACAGCCCATTTCATTTGGAACCCCCGGGCTTTCCAAGGCTGGCTTCTACTTTGGAAGACAGGACTATCTCAGGTTCAGTCATGCCAATAAATGTGGTGATGAGTGGTTATCATTAAACACAGCTCCTGGCACACGACAATAATTCTCTCCTGCCCTTTCTTCATGTCAGAGCCAGCAAAAAAGAGGGCAAGAATAATCCTTGCAGAATGGAGACTGCTTTACAAACACCGTCCCGGGGCAGGGATGGGATGCCTCTGGCAGAACAGAGAACTAATTAGCATTCATCTTCGGTAACAAGCAAGCTGCTAATTTGATAGAAAAATCCAAGTAAATTTGCAGCTTCCCTTCATCATATAAAATGCATTTTCATTTAGCGACATGGCCATCTCATACTGAATATTAGTTTTGAAATTTTAATTGACTATGTGTCTTTTACCCAGTAACCACAAACACCAAGTTTAATCATTAGGAAAGAATATAAATGGAATTAACAAATGGCTAAAGTCACCTATGAGAAGGGCACATGAAATGTTGTTCAATAAAACAAGCAATGATAAAAATAAAACCTAACATTTGCACAGCGGTTTGGAATTTATGGAATGCTCTTTAATATCTACATTATCTACATTATCCTTTTTAAGTACTTTAAAGCAGCAGGAAAATGAAAGATGAAAATGATGTAATGAACAACTGAAGCTACGTATGAAATTGGGGAAAAGATTTTTATTATTCCTCTTTATGGCTCCCAGGGTCTTATACTGTACTTGGTACATAGTAAGTACTCAATAAACATCCATTTAACGAAGAGAGAATGGAATGACTCAACCATTATTCTTATGTGTGCACAGAACCTGTATACACACGGCATGTTCTCGGGAGCAGTGAACAGAGGACTGTACCTAACAAAACTGGACACCTTGCCAGCCCAACCCATGAGCCGGATGAAGGCAGTGACTTTGCCATCAATCACCCATGTGCAAGTGGTTAACTGTCCAATGAATTTGTCAAAAAGAAAACCACAGGCTCAAAAGGCAGTCACTTCTGCTAAGTGGCAGAAAAGCAGGCTTCATACCTAACCTAACTGCAGTTTCAACCTACCCCCAAAACGGAGTTTTAACCAGTCAGGAATTTTCAGGTCCCTACCAAAGAAGTAATCTGTCACAATGATGCAGTTCTCTAGCCCCCAAAGGATGGTGCCTTAATCTGCATGATAAAACCTCTGCTCTTCCCCCCTGAGGAAAAGTTACCTTGCCAGAAACAATCCCTTCTTCTCTTTTGCTAAGAACATCCTTAAAAACCTTCCACCTTAGACAGCTCCTAGGAGCTCCTTTCTACTTGCTAGACTGGATGCTGCAGAATTCAAGCCTTGCTGAATAAAGCCAATTAGATCTTCGAGTTTACCGGTTAAATTTTACTTTTTGACAAGTTTAAAAGGGTAGATTCCAGAGACCAACTGCTTAGGTACAGATTCAGCTCCACCCTGGAGAAGTAACAAGCTTCCTGTGCTTCCATTTATTTACTGCTAATATGGAAATGATAATAGTACCTGCCCCATATGGATGTTCCAGGAAAACTAGAATTAATATATGTAAAAATGCATGGAACTCTGCTTCACACACTATAGACATCCCATACGTGTCTGGAGTTAGTGGTAGCACTATTTCCAGTGCCCAATATATTTTTGTCACAAAGAGCTGCTAAAGTTACATTTGTTAAGTGAATGATCCTCCAGACTTGATTCTACCTGGAAAAACTGTTTCTTTTCATAGTTTACATTGTCTAGAACAACTCAAAATTAATAAAGGACTAGAAGGTGGGCAGATGAGTAATTTTGCAGCTCATTACGGATGGTGCACTGGTTGCATTGCCTTACAGGCCAACTGACCCAGAAAGGCTATGTCAAATAAACAGAACAAAACCAAAAAGATACTAATTAGGTAGCCTGTTCCTAGTCTGTTGAGGCAAAGATTAGTAACTGGTTAGCTCCTCAAGATGGTTCCAGGTCTCATACTGTCTGAAGACAGGCTTTTTTCTAAAGTTTAATTCATGTGCAAAAGGAAAGAAGGAAGAAAAAGCAGTAAAATGTCAAGTTGCTTTTTTTCTAATGTCAGAAAGGGAAATGATGTAATGAATTAATATCTACTTTCTCTGATGGATAGTATTAGTTCAGCTTTCAGATTAAATATTGTGCGATTCTCTTCTGATATATGTGAAGGTCATATGAGCACTACTGTTAAACTGGATTGCCAAAGAAGAAAAGTCTGGGCTCAAAAGAAAAAGCCGGAAGACACATCAACCAGAAATATGGTTTGCTTAATAGAAGGACCTGCTGGTGTAACTAGATATTATGTGGCAAAAAAAAGTACTGTATGATTTGTCTCTTTAAACCTGTCAATCCGACCTCTTCGGAGAGTAGTAAACTCATCAAATCATTATAATGATTTAGAAAGATCATTTAAGAAATCGTAGTACTGAGCCAAAACCTTGCGCCATGATTAGGAAAAATTAGAAGCATTAAGTTACCTATAAATAGGAAATCAACATATTAACCTTTACTTTATTTAAAGAGGCAGACACAACATGCATTGCAAATGAGGGACATTCACATACAGTTATTCCCTATTCACATCATGATTAAATCCTCTTGAGGAGGCAGGGTCAGGGAGGGGATTAAAGCACAATGTTCCATTTAGTCCCCTGGGGGAATCCAAAACTGTATCACTGTGTGAATGCAACAGATTGACACAGGGAATATGTGACCACAAGGAAAGGGATGTATCCAAAACAGATGCTAATCCCAAGAAACTAAGAAGGTGAGTATGTAAAATGAAGATTTACACATGTTTTGTCTTAGTCGATTTATGAGGTACTCTAGCAGAAAACACAATGTTTTCTAATTTAAAGGAACTGAGATGGGGGTGGGGGGGGAGAAAGGAAGGAAGGGAGGGAGGGAAGGGACACTTTTCAATTCTTTATGTAAAGACTAAGAAGCATTAAGTATTGAAATTTAGTCTGAGAAATGAGCAGGTAATAAATATTAGTATGTGCCATTCAAAGAAGGATGGGAGGGGCACCTGGGTGGCTCAGTCGGTTAAGCGTCCGACTTCAGCCCAGGTCACGATCTCACGGTCTGTGACTTCGAGCCCCGAGTTGGGCTCTGGGCTGATGGCTCAGAGCCTGGAGCCTGCTTCCGATTCTGTGTCTCCCTCTCTCTCTGACCCTCCCCCGTTCATGCTCTGTCTCTGTCTCAAAAGTAAAATAAACGTTAAAAAAAAAAATTAAAAAAAAAAAAAGAGGGATGGGAGGGAGGGACGAAGAAAAAAATCCTTAACCAAGTAAACAAACAACCCTTCACTCTGGCTAACTCTTAACACTAGAATCTGCTCATATGACAATATTATGTCCTAGGTTCATAGCAGTTATTAAAAATAGTTTTCCTCCTACGACCAATGATCGACCACGTGGATGATAAGAAAGCAAACATCTACTATGTTGAAGGCACCACCACCCTCAGCACTTCACATATATATTCCTAATGCATTCCCAAGAAACCCTGTGATGCAAGTACTGTGGGTTTTTGTTTCCTGCCTACAAGACAGATACAAACATCCACTTAGCAATTCAAAAGGCTTCCTTAAAATTTATATCACGGCATTTGTTAATCAGTTTAAGGGATGGTGAAATGAGAGGTGATCACAGCACAGAAAGCCAGCAGCCTCCTAGCAGCTTAGAGACGGCACCTACAATATTAAACACTGGTTACCCCGGGACCCCAACTTCAAGGGAGACTCTGGTCTCTGATCTGCTAATGTGGTTGCCTGGTCCTAGCATCTGCATGTTACTGAACCTGCTACAGAGTTAACCTTCCAAGCCCAATGCCTGCTGCAGTCATGAGGACTGTTGATGAGGTCCTACGTGAGCTTACAGAAAGACTGTGCGATAGCTTTGGGTTGCCTCATAACAGAAGTTTGTGTGTTGAACAGAATCTGGTTTAAGACCTACAATCACTGTAGCCCACTGCCCAAAAGCAAGTCATGGTGCAAGGAACAGACAGTCCCCACTTCTCTTTGGTCTCCAGATGCTACAGACATATCCTAGAAGAACATGAGACTTATGAAGGCATACCTTTGGTTGCTTTACAACGTTTCAATCATACCACAACGTTATGGCCAAAATATAGTCTTGTTCTTTCTCTTCTGGCTTCTTCACTATGTAAGTTGAAATCAATTTATCTCAGACTGGTGGCTCCCTTAGCTAACCACCACTTTCAAGGAGAAAAAGGCAGGAGCTCATGGAAAGTAAGTTGACAGGAAAGTGGTAGTAACCGAAATACACATTTCCGAGAGATAAAACCTATTCTATATCATAGGGAAATAGACAATCTTATTAAGGAATACAAGATGAATCTGACCTTTATCCAAGTGCACACTGTATCAAGGATTCAGGCAGCCTTGCATGCAGCCCTTAAAGATTCTCAGGCTGCTGCTTATGCAACAACAAAAACTGACAAATAGAAGAGCAAATTAAAAATGTATTCTAAACACTGTAGCAAGTCAAAACTGTTGAGGCCAGTGGGAGGAGAGGCAGAGGGAGATATGTTTCATTTTTCCAAAAATGAGATGTTAAGTCGGCCTGAAGGGTATGTTTTAATAGGAAGTTATAATGTAGTTGTACACTTCATACAAGGGAGAAAAAATCCAAACTTTATCACCACACTTGTGCAGCTGAGCTCGAAGATGCCTTGTCAGCTAAGTACTAAACAGACAACATATGGTTATGAATGCTACCATGGGGGATCATAGAATCCTTTCTTTTCCTAAAGACTTGAAAGGAGAACAGAGGACTCTTGTTCAGGGAAATGTTGATGAGGTCTTTCTCTAAGATGTTATGTACTTAGGCAGATTAGCTGTTATAGGAAACTCCTAAGTGAGTATTAATTTTTGTGTGTTATAAGGATACACTCTGGTACACCCAGAATGGGTAAGTTGCAGCTATTCCAGAAACTCCCATATTTGCAGTTTAGGTGTCCAAAGGCCTGCAGTCAAAATTTATATTCTTACTGCAGAAATTAGGAAAGGGAAACCTCAGGAACATGGAGTTGGGAGGACAGAAGTGGGAGCAGTGCCCCTCAACATCAATTATACAAAGAACTGTCGATTACAGACCCCAACAGAAGAATCCTCAACAGGAAAAAAAAATCCTCAGCTACAGGACCCACCTGGAAAAGATGCACATTGTATGTCCCACATGGAATCGACTGCCCATGCAACTCAGCCAATGAGAAACTATTATCACCCTCGACCGTTGCTTTTCTCCAATCAACTTTCATTCCAAACACCCCCTCCCAACTTCCTCCTTCTTCTCCATCAAGTAACACTTCCCTCCTTTGGGTGCTGGATTTGCCTATGGTTTTGCTGTTCCTTGCTTATTGTGAATTGTAAATCTGCTATTCCTGAAGAAACCTATTTTGCTGATAAAAATAACTATTTTTAAGATCAGCATGACTTGGTGTCAGAGCAGCAGAATCCAGAGAAGACGGCCAACAATTCCAAGGCTGGTAAGCAAACAGGTGCCAGTGTCCCTAAGGCCCAATGAGTGCTTTGCTTTGTTGCTGACCCTGGAGTTTCCAGGGAAGTTTCTCCCAGAGTCCAAGCTCCACCCTCCTTGAGTTTTGAGCCCTCCAAGCTTTACTTGGGCTACATTTTAAGGCTTTGTCCTTTCCAAAAGCACTCGTTAGGACTTTGGTCCAACTCGTTTCTAGAACCAGACTATTCCTACAAAACTGTGCCAGCCTTTCATCCAATTACTTTGGAAACAGGCCCTTCCTGTGTGCAACTGAGCAGTTTAGGAATTTTTCTCTTTGCTCTAGAGGAAAAATCTCTAAGAAATGAGATCCTTGTCATCAACATGTTTTGAGGGTACACACCCCGCCTGCGACCCTGGCCAGTTTTTATGTTTAAAAACTGTGGTCCCTCCTCATGCACATTTCTAATTAAATGGGCCGATTCAACCAAACATCATTTAGAACTTCAATGGCCATATAGGGACCTTTCAATCTCTCTGATTGAAATCTCCAATTTTGTTTTCCTAAAAATTAAATTAGAAAGTCACAGCTCAAAAATGAATGAATGAATGAATATTTCTTTGAAAAAACTGAATGAGATGCCCATTTTGATTGGTATTTTGAAGGTTCCAAATGTTATTACGAATCTAAAACTGGCTCTCTGAGAAATACAATTACTGGACTGAGGCAAATAAACAATCAAAGAAAAAGTCAAAAAGACTCCTCTCTTCCCTCCCCCATTTTCTTGGCCACCTGCTGTTCAGGCTCCACCTTTGCTACCACGTTCCTCCTTCATTTCTGCATGTCTCCACCTCCTCTACGCCCTCAGTTTCCCCATTCTAATTCTCTCCATGAACTCAAGTATTCTATATACAGATGGCAAACAACACATGAAAAGATGCTGTGTGTTAATTACAAATTAAAAAACAAAATAAAAATGACGTCTCCTTAAGATCCAAGGAAACCCCAAATTTCTTTTGTTCCCAAGACTAAAGCTGAATTGTGGACCATAGTTAGAGTTTCCCAATGTGACTGAGGGCCCACACAGGTCTTCAGAAAAATTTAGCATATTCAAACTTAGCAGCCTTACCAGCCTGGTTTCTCAGATTTAGATCTTTTAGTCCACATGCTTGTTGGTGAGGGTCAGGCCAAACACTGGATGAAACCAGCCCAGTGGGAACATCCTAAAAGGGGTTTAGAGAAACTATGCCTATCTTTTGGCAATATGCTAGAACACTCACTGGAAATCTCCACTGAGCAACTACAGGAGCTCTTCCTAAGCCTACTGATTGGAACAAAATTCAGGCTTGCACACCAAAGCCCAGTGAATCTGTTCATTACTATTACAATCACTTCTAAATTGTGTTTAAAGAAAATTCTGGTCTTCTTTACCCCTCTATGGTTATTAATGGGCTGAAACAGGATCTTTCTCCTTAAAGGGACCAGGATAGAATGAGAAACTATGTCCACTTCAGACTTAATTCATTTGGCAAACCAGGTTGTTCACACCTTAGATGAGTCCAAGAAAGACCTCTAAAATTCTTAATTTTCAACTTTGGCAAATGAAACCAAAAACCTCCTAGTACCTGTTATTATTGCAAAGGGCCAGGACATTTAGAGACAGTTACAACATTAAGCACCTCACTGAGTGCCTTCGGCCCCCTACTCAGTCTTTCCAATGTCTTTCTAATTCCCAATGAGGAGGCTCCAAGAACTACAAGGGCTCTTCCCAATCCTCCCTCCTAATCAGCTCAGAAAAACCACTCTCCACATTGGGGAGCTTTCACTCTGTCCTTGTTGACACCAGAACTACCCTCTGGATGCTCAACCCCATTGCCATAAAGCAGCCTCTGCCTTGAGGTACCAAAATATCTCAAATACTGGGGATCTCTGATAAACTATCGCAACAAGTTCCTGTCTCAGAACTTATTCCCTTTGGGTTGAGCCCTTTGAGAGACACCCACTCTTTTTTCTTTAGTTTCTCTGTTCTTATTTACTTATTGGGCTAACATTTCTTAGAAAAATACGCCAGAATTAGCTTTCTCCCAAAAGGTGAAAATAACTCTAGAATTTGAGAGTAGTACTCAAAATAGCCAACCAGAGCGATTAAATGACTCCTGAGCATCTTTTATTTGCTCTGACTCATGGCACTATGGCTGAGTCTGGGGACACTGATCACTGGTCCCAATGGGATTAGCTACCATCCTCTTTAGGGGTGAAATCTTCAACTGATATTGGGAGAACTCACAGTGTACCTCTGATCAAGATTCAAACAGATCTCTCAAAAGCTCTCCACCAAATTAATCAATATCCTGTAAATAAAGAAGTCCTTCAAAGCATCAAGCCTACAATAGAATATTCCAAGGCTCAGGGTCTCATTATCCCCCAACTAGTCGCTGTAAAAACCCTATTTTACCTGTAAGAAAACCTGATGGCAGACGACAAAGGTTTTCCCAGGACCTCTGAGCAGTAAATAACATTATTATCCCTTGGCATCCTCTTGTCCCTAATTTCCATGACATCCATTCTCAATGAAAGCATTTTTACTATAACTGATGTATGCATTGCATTTTTAAAAAATATTTCAGTTGATGAAGACAGCCAATATCTTTTTGCTTTCACTTGGGAAGAACAATACACCTGCACAGTAATGCCCCAGGGTTATACAGAGTCCTTCTCACTTTTCACAAAACTTAAAGACTTATTTGGGTGATAGAAAGTTTTATGCAAGCTCTATTTTGTTACAGTGGTAGATGATTTGCTTCTCTGCAAAGCAAAACCTTTTCTAACCTCTTCACAGGAAGCCAGCATCCACCTGTTAAAACTTCTGGCCTTAAAAGGACATGAATTCAGGGCACCTTGGTAGCTCAGTCAGTCCAGCTGACTTGTTTTCAGCTCAGGTCATCTCATAGTGCATGAGATCACGCCCGGAGTTGGGCTATGCACTGATAGAGTAGAGCTTGCTTGGGATTCTCTCTCCCTCCCTCTCTCTCTCAAAATAAATAAATAAGCCTTAAAAAAAGAAAAAGGATATAAAGTCTCCAAACAAAAATTGCAGTTCATTCCATCTGAGGTTTGATACTTAGGACACGTGATCTCAGAACAAGGATCACATCTGAATCCAGACAGACTTCATGGCAGCCTTAACTTCCCAAAGCCTAAAACTAAGCACCAATTACAAAGTTTTCCTGTACTGGTTGGCTACTGTTGAAATTAGATTCCAAACTTGTCTCTTATGCCTCAATCGCAATATGCTTTATTAAAAAAAAAAAAAAAAACAACAAACCTGACCCTAGTATTTGGAAAGATCAAGAAGACACAGCTTTGGGGACCTTACAGAAAACCCTAATAAAGGCCCCTAATCTTGGACATCCTAATTATTAACTTCCCTCCTCTATTATTTTTTAAAGTTTTATTCTATTTGAGAGGTGGCGGCGGGAGGCGGGGGGGCGGGGAGAGAATCCCAAGCAGACTCTGTGCTCTCAGCACAGAGCCTGATGTGGGCTCACACTCGCAAACCGTGAAATTGTGACCTGAGCCAAAATAAAGAGTCAAACACTTACCTGACTGAGCCACCCAGGGGCTCCCTCTTTTCTCTTTGTATATGAGAGGGAAGCAAATGCCCTGGGAGTACCTACCAAAAACATGGGGACCATCATGGCCCCATCGGGTAACATAGCCAACGACTAGACCCTGTGGCACAGGAATATTCCTGTTGCCTCAGAACTATGCCTGCCACTGCCCTTTTAGTTAAGGCCACTGGAGAAATAATCATGGGATCCCCTGTACCCAGCCATGTACCTTAGCCAAAAATAAGAACATAAATATTTATACCAATAGTCATTATGCCTTTGAGGTAGGTCATGACTTTAAAATGTTATGGAAATTGGACTTTCCTTACCTCCAATGGGGATAACATTAGAAAAGGTTTCCATGTCCAAAATATATTAAATGCCATACTTTTGCCAGCTGCTCTGGCAATTATTAAGGTTCTTGGGCATTCCAGACTCAACTCCCTGGAGACCAAAGTAATCTACCTCACTGATATTTCTGCCAAAAATGCTGCTCTCAAGGAAACCAACAGCCAAACTTCTGTCATGATCCAAAAAGATGCTCTCCCAAATGATAATTTGGAAAAACTGACCAGAGATGCCCAACAATTGGCCCTAGGAAAAGAAAGGCGATACAGAAAACCTAAGAACTGCTTGTTCCACAAAAAGAGAGAACTCTGGTTTGGACCAAATAATCCAGCCCTCCCCCAAATTCTAAAATTCCCACTACTTACCCCTGTATGTGCATTAAACCACTGGTCTACTGACAAAACCATAGCGTTCATAAACCAAAAGTGGCAGGGAAATGATAATAAGGCCACCAAAAGTGCCTACCTTACTTGTCCCACCTGTCCAAAGCACATACCAGGGAAATGTGTGCATACAAATGGATTTCCTACAGCTTCCCCTGTATCTCATGGATATAAACATGTTTTAGTCATGGCTTGTGTTGACTCACTGGAGTGAAGTTTACTCTTGTTGACAGGCCACACTGCTTCTTTTATGGTTATAATTCTGTTAGAAAAGATCATCCCTACCTGGGGAGCCACTCTCGAATTTCACAGTGATCGAGGAACCCGTTTTACTCAGCATGTGTTTCAACAAATCCTTATAACACTTCCAGACCGCATGCTATCTTCCATCCTCAGGGTTAGGAATGCGATGTGGGCACTATCAAGACGCACTTGGCAAAATACGTAGAGACTCTTCAACTACCCTGGCTGGAAGCATTGCTGGCAGTCCTAAATCTCAGACCCACCTCTTCTGTAATTTATAAACTCTTACCCTGTTAAGATAGTTGCAAGATGTCCAATATACTCGGACCCTTTCTCCTCTGGCCCACAGGGGATAAGAAGGGATACACATCGATACTGCAAACGTACAACAGCTTCGATTAAAAAATTACCATGCTTTGGTAGAACCATCTTTTCACAGTGCACTCCCAGAGATGAGGACCTTAAGAATCACACCTGGCAACCCGAAGATTTCCTCTATTGGAAAAGATACTTCCAGAAAGACTCTTCAATCTCGCTGGACTCTTATGAGGTACTGCTAACCAGCCCTTGTGCTGCCAAACTCCAGGAAGTAAACTCTTGAATTCCTGTGGCACATCTAAAGAAAGCACCAAACCCTGACTGTACCTCACCATCCAAGGACATGAAAGTAACAATTACCTGGAATTGAAGCAGATGGTGTGTGGTAAGAAAACCTTCCCAGGATGTCCAGCCCAGCCTATGTTCCCTTTTCTTACTGTTGCTTCTTTTCTCTCTTTTGTGGAAAGGCAATGTCTTTGTTCATGTTTCCCAAACCCTTGTGAAAGGGGGAAACCTCTTCTTTTGATTATGGCATTTCAGAAACAGCCTCATCATGATCTCGTGACAAATTAATCTCTTCCCTTGCTTTTTCTGAAGGGTTACAAGGTTCTGTAATTCTGGATTCACAAAAGTCTCCTTTTCATCTAAACTATTAACTGACTTTGGATTTTTATCCAAATTCATGGTTTCTAAATTTATAATTTTACAGACTGTATTATTGATACACGTTCGGTTCCAAACAGCTCTTTTGCAATTCATTTTTTTTATTTTTTATTTATTTTTATTTTTTTAATGCCTTTTTTTTTTTTTAAGCAAGAGCAAGCGAGCACACACACAAACAGGGGAGAGGCAGAGAGAGAGAGAAGGAGACAGAGAATCCTAAGCAGGCTCTGCACTGTCAGCACGAAACCGACATGGGGCTCGAACTCACCAACTGTGAGATCATGACCAGAGCCGAAATCAAGAGCCAAACACTTAACAAACTGAGCCCCCCGGGCACACCCATAAAACTGTTTCAAAACATCTTTGAGGTTTTGTTGTTAGGTGAAATGTTCATCAACTACTGCTTCATGTTTCTATCTGTACCGTATCTTCCCAAACGCACTTGGTTTGTTCTTTCAGTGTATTCTTGCAGCCTTCACTACTCTGCTTCCATGGACACTAAGCGATGATTTCCTAAGGGCACACGGGACTCTAAGTTGGCCTCAGTTAAGAGACCTTTTGCTCTCATAAGTCACAATAAGGCCAAAAACGTATCTCTGGTTGGCTACATTCAGATCAAGGGCCTTGGTTTAGAACCGTCATATAGTTTGGATCATGTCACTTTTCATTCTGTACTTGCTGCCTGTCAAACCTTTAAAAAAAAAGAAAAAAAGAAAAACAACAACGTACCCCAATCATAAAATGATCTCCAATGCTTATTAACTTGATAAATACGGAGTATACTGGGAAGTGCCTGACAGTCCTCCCTGCTACTCCTCCTTGTTACTCAAATGCGACCTCAGTTGGTTTGCAATCTATACAATTTTCTTCCAACATGAAACAGGACACCCCAGAAAGGTCCTTCCTGGCACTAAGGGCCAAAAGACCACAGAGTTAAGAAAACCTAACTCTTGATTAGTGGTGCTTTCAGAGAAAGATCTTCACCAAAAGGGGGAAAGGTAAAAATTAATGAAGGAAACCTCACTAAAATGGAGCCAGGAGGCCACAAGGGGGAGAGGAACCAGACGTCAATTACAGAAAGTTGTCAATTACAGACCCCAACAGAAGAATCCTCAATAGGAAAAAAAAAAATCATCAATTACAGGACCCAACAGGAAAAGATGCACGTTGCCTCCCCTATAAGGAACTGACTACCCCTGCAACTCAGCCAATGAGAAACCGTCTGTATCCTGAACATTTGCTTTTCTCCAACGGACTGTCATTCAAAACAACTCCTCCCAACTTCCTCCTCCTTCTCCATAAAATAATGCTCTTCTCCTTTGCTGGATTTGCCTATGGTTTTACCACAGCTTGCATGTCGCGAATTGCAATTCTCCGCTGTTTTATGATGAACCCATTTTACTGGTAAAATATCAGTTTTATTTTTAATGTTAACATAACCGAGAACGTGATGCACTAACGCACTGCCTGATGGGTGTTCAGGCTGTTCTGACTGCGCTAAGGATAATAACCAGTGTGAAGTTACTTTTTCCATCTTTAAATATCAATAATCTACAGTTCTCAGATGGAAAAATCTAGAATTACTAAACACCTATGTGGTAGCCATATTAATAAAACCTTTAATGTACACACTGCTTTAAATCTTAAAACAACCCTAAAAGGCAGGTATCATTAAGATGTTATGTATGATAAAACAGAATCAGATGTAAAGATACCTGCTCAGGTCAGAGTTGTTAAGCAGTGAGGCCTGCTTCAAACCCAGTGTATGCTTTCCTAGTCTATCCTTTCTGTACCTTCCTTAGGGATTCATGTATTTATCATGTGCTTACTTTTTATACTGCTTACAAGAAACAATCTGTCAGCTTCATTACTATTCATAGGTAAGTGAGAATTTACTTACAGAGCTTTGCTGAGCACCGGGAAGGTAACCGATCTTTACATATTAGCCCAGCTAAACCTGGCAAAGTATTTCAACATTTATGTAGAATCTGGACTCCAACCTAGGTGGGGCTACAGGCAGAACACAGAAATGACAATGAGGTGATGTGGTATTGCCCAAGAATTGGGAAGTAAAAGGAATCAGGTTGCCTTCCAAAAGTTAAATAATAAAATGAGATCAGAGATATGTAAAGTCCCCTTTCAGAGAGATCTCTGATGCCCAACTAGACTTGAAAAAGTATTAATATAGGGTGCCTGGGTGGCTCAGTCAGTTAAGCATCCAACTTCATTCCAGGTCATGATCTCACAGCTTGTGAGTTCGAGCCCCGTGTCAGACTCTGTGCTGACAGCTCAGAGCCTGGAGCCTGCTTCAAATTCTGTGTCTCCTTCTCTCTCTGCCCCTGCCTTGCTCCTTCTTTCTCTCTCTCAAAAATAAACAAAAACATATAAAAAAATTTTGAAGTATTAGTATATGTGGTGGTTGGGGTGAGGCAGGAGTATCAACCAGAAAGGATGACAGTTTAGAACTTGAGCAAATGGGAACATGGTCACTAGAATAAGCTTTGGCCATGCTGATCCTCATACAGACAGGAAGATGTGTTATCCATGTCACCAAACCAAGCTCTCCTGTCCTGGCAGAAGGTAGTGAGCACAGATGTTAAGAGGCAGTATTAGCTTGGACCTGTGAAGTATTTGACCATTATCAACACCTACTCTCAGCCTGATTCTGAGTTTGCCAAGTAATCTGTTTTCCCAGGTCGCTGTTAGCAGGAGAGTGCACACAGTAGGTCCAAAAGAATGTCTACTTTGACTGATGGTTACATCTCTCATTGTAACGTAATGAGATGGACACTCTGCTTTCCACCTGTGTCTTTGAGGTGTTGCTAATGGGATTTAGCATCCTTTAGTCAGAGCACATCCTGATATACCGTCATTTAATTTTTTGACAGATAAGTAAAATATTACACCTTTAACCATGACAAACTTAGATACTGTTACAAAGTCTTTGTAGCCAGTGAGGTCAGCTAACCAAAACAACTCAAAGTGCCTGCTTTTAAATATCGTCACAACTCCTGTAACTATTCAAGAAGAGATGTTCTCTAACAGCAAATGGCCACAAGTTCTCTATTTTAGTGGTAATGGGCACACACTCTTTCGAACATGATATTCGGGGATAAATTAATCCCAACTATTATGGGCCACTGAAATAGCAAATGATAATGGAATATGCATTGGACAAGAACTAGAAAGTTGGATTATTTTCCTAACCAGGCTGCTAATTAGCTACAGAACCTTGGAAATGTTATTTAAGTGTTCTGAGCCTCAATAGCTTTGTCTGTAAATGGAGATATTGAAAATGTGCTGTCCAAGGTCCCTACCAAAGCTCGAAGTTTTAAGATGAAATGTTAGCTGATCCTATACAAGTCAGAGCATTTATTTTATGCTGAAATGACTTCATTTTCTTTCAAATATTGGCTCTTTGGCTGTTACGGCTGCTCTCAGTGATTAAATGAATGTCCTCTGGTGGCCCCTAATATTGCCAACCCATCTGACAGTATATTTCCTGAAAGTGCAATATAATATAGGCAATGAAGAAAACTAATCTCCATAGTCTCTGCATTATCTCTGACCTTACTTACTCATCATACCAAAATGCAGGCTCGATACAAATTTAACCTAAATAATTATACTCTCGATTAAATCTGTAATCATTTTCATTCAGGCTCACGAGCCATCCCAGAAATCAAGAGACTCGGAATCACTAAATGAAATCAGATAACAAAATCCCTCTTTCATTCTCAAGTAGGTAGGTCAATGTATGATTTTTCTAGGACAGTAAGTCAGTCTTCTGTACAAATATACGTTCACACCTTGTGAGTTCATTTGGCAGATGGACAATCACAAAGGAGTTTTGTGTTCACTGAATAAGTACCACCTATATGTTTCACTTATAGACAGACTGGGGACTTACAACTTTACAAAGCAAATTAGCAAATGTATTCACAGACATCCTTTTCACACCTCTACTGTCAACTCCAATCACTTACTTATATCAACTAAAATCTTTTGCCTTGATGACTCATTATTGACTAACAAATGACAAAATAATTGTACTTCTCTAAATGTGTTATAAATCCATGATTCCAGTTTCCCAAGCTGCTAACATCCAGTCAATAGTGTCATATATATATATATATATATATATATATATATATATATATATACACATATACATATATATACATATGTATATGATATACATATGTATATATATGTATATGTATATATGTACATATGTATATATATATATACATATATATATACACACACACACACATGATTATTTTTAACATGGCATTTCCTTAATTTAGCTAAAACTATATAGCTATCCAACTACTACTACCTTAGGTCAGTCTTCATCAGCATCATGGTAGACTAATGTACTAAGGAGTCAACTTGTCAATTTTCAATACTTCCTTCAGACAATGCATTCGCCATCACGCAGCTCAATTGATCTTTCCAAGCTGTCAAGGGGACCGTGTCAGACTTCTTTCTGATCATTCTTCCCTCAGGATAAAAACCCAACTTCTCATAACACCATACATTGTTCTTCATAGTCTTGGACCTATCCTACCTCTTCCCTCAAGAGCCAGCAGACTACAGTGGGTAAGAATCAAGACACAGACTGCCCTGTTGCCAAATCCCGGACCTGCCCTTGATACTTATGTGACCTTGACCAAGTTAAATATTCCCTGTACCTCAAAGGTCATTGGAGTTGACAATAAAAACGCCTACCTCAAGGTGAGTTAAATTGTAGCAGATTACAAAACTGTTCCTACATGTTTTCACTCTTCTCAAGATGCAGAGTCCCATTTCTCACTCCCTTTGATCTCGGCTGACCCTGTGACTTGCTCTGGACATGAGCAGGGGCTTTAAGGTGCCTTGAGCGTTGAGATCGGTCTCCTTGCTGACCCTGGAACCTTTTGATTGTCACGTGAAGAAGTCTGGCTTGCCACTCAATGACCAGAGACATGGGGTCAGGTCTCTTCCACTACCCCAGCCAAAACCAAAGCGATCGCTAGACATGAGAGAACTTTCTAGACTATCTACTAGATGAACAACCAGCTGAGCAGAGATGAATCTCTGGCAAATCCAGCCAAGGCGATCCAAGCCTGACCCATACCGGCACAATTACCCTGCTGAATCTGAAACCCATGAATCACAGTGATTGTTTTAAGTCTCTAACCTGTGGGTTTATCTGTTATGCAGCAAAAGCTTGTGGACACAACGCTCGTTACTATATTATAGTCATGAGTTAATACAGTAAAATACACTTTTACAAGTACCAAGCATACATGAATATAAGCTGTTAAAACTCAGTGGTCTCGGGGCGCCTGGGTGGCGCAGTCGGTTAAGCGTCCGACTTCAGCCAGGTCACGATCTCGCGGTCCGTGAGTTCGAGCCCCGCGTCGGGCTCTGGGCTGATGGCTCAGAGCCTGGAGCCTGTTTCAGATTCTGTGTCTCCCTCTCTCTCTGCCCCTCCCCCGTTCATGCTCTGTCTCTCTCTGTCCCAAAAATAAATAAAAAACGTTGAAAAAAAAAATTTTAAAAACTCAGTGGTCTCTACCTCCCATTCTATGGTTACTTGGACCACTGGTACTTACAATCCTGGAATACACATGTGCTCACATCTTTGGCCCTTTCTATAGTTTATCAACCTAGAATACCAATGCCCCTACCCTAAATTCACAAACTCCTAACCCTCTGAGTTTAATTATATCCTCTTTTGAGGATCATTTGCAGACACCTTCATGTGGTGTTAAATGTCGTTTTTGTGAATTCTCAAATGCTATGCGTACCCCTCTGTGGTATTTCTATTCCGTACTGTTACTACTTGTAGTCTTGTCACCCATACCTTTTTTTTTTTTAATTTTTTTTAACGTTTATTTATTTTTGAGACAGAGAGAGACAGAGCATGAATGGGGGAGGGTCAGAGAGAGGGAGACACAGAATTGAAACAGGCTCCGGGCTCTGAGCTGTCAGCACAGGGGCCCAATGCGGGGCTCGAACTCACGGACCGTGAGATCGTGACCTGAGCCGAAGTCGGCGCTCAACCAACTGAGCCACTCAGGCGCCCCTCACCCATACTTTTTTATAAGCTCCTGGAAAGTAGGGATTCTGTCACTACTGGATATTAGCTACTGTTTTACTTAGGTCAACCAATGAGAGTTGACTCTGCAAAAGAAAATTATTTGCATTTAAAGGTTCGAAGTGTTTTCAAATAAATTTCTATTAAGCCTAGACCACTTTAGTATTGTGTTTTTTAAATAAATTAATGGGGCGCTTGGGTGGCTCAGTCGGTTCAGCATCTGACTTCAGCACAGGTCATGATTTCACAGTTCAGTTGGTGAGTTTGAGCTCCACATTGGGCCCTACACTGACAGCTCGGAGCCTGAAGTCTGCTTTGATTCTGTCTCCTTCTCTCTCTCTCTCTCTCTCTCTCTCTCTCTCTCTCTCTCTCTCTCTCTCTCTCCCCCCCCCCCCCGCTTGCACACACACTCTCTCCTTCTCTCAAAAATAAATAAACATTTAAAAAATAAATAATGTCCAGTAGGATCACTGAGTGCCAGCTGGCAAAACTTATAAACAAATAAACATAAAATAATAATTTTACGTTTCCATTAAACATTACCTCATTTGTATCAACCACTGTTATCACTTTTTTTTTGAAATTTGCTTTTGTCATCGACATTAGCTACCTTTCCAAAATGTGTGTCACTTGCATAATGCACATGTTTTCCAAGTCTTCACAGAAGCCAGAGATAAAAATACTGAATGAAAATGGGCAAAATAACTATAGTTTTTAAGCCAAGACACCTCCCTTGAGAATAAAAGTCATTCTTACAGTATTCTACCTACAAAAATAGTAACTCTACTTAATCACTCTTACGGGTTTTTTTTCATTTTGATCAAAATATGTAATGAAAGAATCCATATACCTTGCAGAAATCCCAGTAAGGCATCTCTTATTCTGACAACCCAGTAACTCTTTCCAAAAAATGAGATTAGGCTAGTTTGAAATGACTTGCTTTTAATTAACACACTATGATGGTTAGTGACCACCACAGTTTTCTTCTGAGCACTCATGAACCATCTGTTTAGTAATTTTGACTAGAATTTTTCAAAGGAGGAACTGTAACAATCTATTATTTTCAGAATCCAAATGTTCCATCAATTTAGAAAATTAGAACATTTCCATTCTCCTGACACCTTTCTCGTGCTCAACGAAGCATCAAAAAATTGAACAGTACTTAACTTCAACACATCAATTCATATTAACAGAAGTTATAATAATAATGGCTAAATTTACTGAGTTCTTACTATGTGTCAGGCATTTCTTCAAGATATAAAGATACATAAACTCATTCAATCTTGGAAACAATCCTATAGGGTTGTACTACTACTGTGTCTCTGTAAGGGATGAAGAAACTGCATTATAAAAAGGTTGTAAACTGCCAAAATCACATAGCTCCCAGGGGGCAGAGTCAGTATTTGGACCCCGGTGGCCCCATGCTGTGTCCATCCTCTTAATTACAATGGAGACAACAAAAAGACAACTCAAGTCTCTGATGACTGATGTGATCCCTCAAGCCTCCCACCTGCCTTACCTCACTTGGAAGCCATGTCAAAAGAGTTCAAAAAGCCATGTTCAAAAGAGTCTGCCCATTGCTGGCTTGAAGGATCCTTGGATTTTCTTTCTGCAATAATGACAAAACTTCCATGTAGAATGGAATAATTATAGTAATTTTCTATCACTTGGGACATGGCTCTATTTCATTTCATGGAAGAGAAAATTTGATAAGCAGTCTACAATATGCTCAAATGTTTTCTGCGCCACAGTTCAGCACAGTCAAATGCAGCATCACAGAAACAAAGCACCATGATATTAAAGAGCATTATTGTACTCAATGACAAAGAAAAGATTTCCAGGAACTGTATCCCTCTAGATAAGTATCTAAATGGATGCATATTTGCAATTTACATGGCTTGCACTTCTTGTACTGTAAAAAAAACAAAAAGTGCTGTCCATACTAATGACATATCATGGGTGAAGTCTGATAAAATAAACGTGGACTGGTATCTATTCTGGTTGTAACTGTTATACTCCCTTTAAGTAGCCGTTTCCAAAGAATGTGAACTGATTGTTCCTTTCAAAGGACCTGTTGAATTATTTTCATGTGCTTACTCAGCTGTTAGAATTGTTCTGCCATCTGATACAAAATTGTCAAGTAAGGGACGCCTAGGTGGCTCAGTCAGTTAAGTGTCCGACTTCGGCTCAGGTCATGATCTCGTGGTTCACGAGTTCGAGCCCCGCGTTGGGCTCTGTGCTGACAGCTCGGAGCCTGGAGCCTGTTTCAGATTCTGTGTCTCCCTCTCTCTCTGACCCTCCCCCCATTCATGCTCTCTCTCTGTCTCAAAAGTAAATAAACGTTAAAAAAAATTTTTTTTTAAATTGTCAATTAAGTGCGCATTGATACAGTTAGCTACTCTGCTGGTCCAGGAGGAGGCTGGCAAGAGGGCACTAATTTGACGATTTTTGTTATGAGGCCAAAGAGCAAATAAATGTTAGACCACAGTGACAGCTTAGTGCGAGTTTATTTTCGGGAATACGGTCCTAAGCTGAAACAGGAACTGCTAATACAGAGGAGGAGATTCCACACAATTTCAACACTTCCTTTGATTCCAGCGACTCTGTGCTATGATCTGACAACCATCCTGAGACAGTTGATGTCACTATAGTCTGTAAGTATTCGGAGATGCTAATCATTTGTTAGGAAGTCTATTGAACATGTCAAAATTCATTTTAAAATATTACCCAGTATGACAAACCCATCTTTATTGCCATCAAAAGATCCTTTTATCCCATTTCCACATCTAATAATTCTTGGTCACACAGTCGGGGCTGGACGATGCTCCATTCTTCCCAAACTTGAAATGTCATGTGAACACACGGGAAGATGCTTATTGATACACAGGACATTAAACTTTAAAGTTACCAAGGAGAAGGGATGCTTTATCTTGGCAGAGGATGTATTCTGGACATATATTTAAATGTTCAACTTGCCTGCAGTAGTAATTCCTGACATTTTCAAATGGTAGTGAATGCTACAGGCAGTAAAAGCACAATTACATATTAGACAATTATGTCATCCTGGTTAAACATTTTGGATATTACTATAAGCTGTGTCGGATGTTGCCACGAGAGGTGCTTCCAGAAGCGGGTGATGACAGCAAGCATCACAGTGATTTATGGTGCTTGTGACAGCATTCAATTAAATTGTTCTTAACTGATTTTAATTAATTGAAAAATAATGTTAGTTTGGGAAACATGACTTTACCTCCGAGAATGAAATACTGATTGAATGGAGTACAGCGTGAGCATAAAAGCCCAGAATTTAAAAAGAATGGGGAAATTAAAAAAACAAGAAGATCCCCCCCCCCTTTCTCTAGGAAACAGATGGAAATGTATCACGCCAGTGTGGAATCAGGAGTGTTGATACAAGGATTGCAGATCAGACAGGTTACAACACATCCCACTAATTTTTTTTTTAATGTTTATTTTTCAGAAAGGGAGAGAGAGAGAAGGAGACAGAAGAAGAGAGGGAACATGCGCACAATTGAGGAAAGAGCAGAGACAGAAAGGGAGACAGAATTTGAGGTAGGCCCTGAGCCATCAGCACAGAGCCTGATAGGGGCTTGAACTCACAACAACAACGAATTGTTGTACAAATGTTGTCACTTGTTTACTGGTAAATTAGAATTCTTTAGATTTAAACAGGAATGAAGCATCTTTTTTTTTTTTTTAAGTATTTTTGAGAGAGAAAGAGACAGACACAGACAGCAAGCACAAGTGGGGGTGGGGCAGAGAGAGAGGGGACAGAGGACCTGAAGCAGGCTTTGTGTGCTGACACCAGAGAGCCTGATGTGGGGCTCAAACTCACGAACCATGAGATCATGACCTGAGCCAAAGTCAGACGCTCAACCGAGGCTCACCCAGGTGCCCCAAAACACATCCCACTAATTCTTGAGGATCGGATTTCTCTTCCTTGTACTTTTTTTTTTAACGTTTATTTATTTTTGAGACAGAGAGAGACAGAGCATGAACAGGGGAGGGGCAGAGAGAGAGGGAGACACAGAATCTGAAACAGGCTCCAGGCTCTGAGCTGTCAGCACAGAGCCCGACGCGGGGCTCGAACTCACGGACCGCGAGATAATGACCTGAGGCGAAGTCAGACCCTTAACCAACTGAGCCACCCAGGCACCCCTTCCTTGTACATTTCAAAAATAGCTCTGATCTGTTTCCTTTGCCTCCAGCACCTCTCCCAACTCCTTCCTCCATCAAGTCCTCAAACTACTTGCTTTGAATGTAGGTGCTGAGGGTCTAACATTGTATCTTAAATCCTATACGATGTTAATCATTTTCATATTATTAAACCCCAGCTGGAGCACCATGCCTGGCATATAGGTATTTGCTGAATAAAACCAAAGATCTCCTCTCTAGCTTTGAGTGTTTGCCGTAGGCAAGCACATTATATACATTCTCTCATTCAGTCCTCACGAGAGCCTCATGAAGGTGGGGAGGTGTTATCTCTACTTTACGGATGAGGAATCTACGGTTTTCTGAGGTTAATTTACCCAGTCAAGATCATGCAAAACCCTGCTTCTGAGTCTGAACTTCCGACTCTTCCTACAGGAGCTACAACCCTGTGATCACATGACTCCTCTGCGCAAAACGAACACCTGTCATCCACGGTCCAAATCACCGGCACAGTGTCAAGACCTTTTCTAATGTTCTCTGAAAGAGCTTTGTGACCCATCATTTCCCTGTACACTTTCTCACTTTCACTGCTTCTACTTGTAGATGCCCAAAAAAGCAACCCCCCTGCCATGTACCCTGCCTCAATACTCTGCACGCCCCCCCCTTCCTTTTACAAAACTATATCTGGCTCCACAGACCTTTTTCAAATATAACCCCCTCCACTAAGTTCTCCTGACCGGGCCCTATGACAGCTTTGTTCTTCTCTAGGCTTTCATAGGCTCTATTTAAAATCATCACCTTATCATTCACATTACAGTAGGATAGCTCAATCTGCCCACTAAATTTTGTATCTTAAGACCTGTTACTCTGTCATCCTCTAAGATTTGCATTCACTGTTAGGCTGAACTATGCACACTCCCCAAATTTACTGTTTAATTCCTAATCCCCAAGATGACTGATTCATAGTGCCTGTCAGGAGGTAACTAAGGTTAAGGGAGATCATAAAGGTGGT
Source organism: Neofelis nebulosa (assembly GCF_028018385.1). Lineage (NCBI taxonomy): Eukaryota > Metazoa > Chordata > Mammalia > Carnivora > Felidae > Neofelis > Neofelis nebulosa. The sequence goes on from NC_080784.1 coordinate 48,232,415, forward strand.
ACCCTAATGTAACCCAACTGCTAAGAAGAGATAATTAGAACTCAGAGAGGGACACCAGGGGGTGTGGGCCCATGTGTGAGAATATAGGGAGCAGAGAACAGCCTGCAAGCTAAGGAGAGCGGCTTCAGGAGAAACCAACCCTGAAGGTATTTTCCAGTCTCCAAAACTTCACAAAAATTCATTTCAGTCTCTGGCACTTTGTTACGGCAGCCCTAGCAAACGAATGCATCTAGGATAGTTTGTCCCATACACAGAAGACACTTTACGCTTGGTGAGATAAATTAGAAAAGAATTCATGACATACTCCATATACAGCAAGAGCCACACCAGTATGCAAATACATTTACAGTATAAGTATTCAGTACTTTTCCTTCTTTTCCCTTTTACTTCCTTTTTTCATCCTTTGTTCCCTCTTTTTCTAAATTATTCTTAGAACTCTGTGATGGGGTGACTGGGTGGCTCAGTCGGTTAAACATCCGACTCTTGATTTTGGCTTAGTGAGTTCAAGCCCCACATTAGGCCCTGCACTGACAGTGAGGAACCTGCTTGGGGATTGTCTTTCTCCCTCTCTCTGCCCCTCCCCTGCACACGCTCTCTCTCTCTCTCTCTCTCAAAATAAATAAATAAACTTAAAAAATATATAAAGTTCTGTGAAGAACACCGTTCTAACTGCTGCATATATAATGCCTTTTCCCCTAGAGAACTCTGTAAATCAGCTGTAAATTCCTAAAGGCCTAATAATTTCAGAAAATTTTAAGGATAGCCCCCACTTTGTTCCACATCTTTCATTTATTCTATTTATTGGGATATTTCTTTTAGAAAGCCATAAAAACAAATAGGATTTCACATTCACATTGGATTATACACTAAAACACACACAAAATTAAAAAGGTAACATGTTAACTGTTATGGCACTGTGGTCTTTCTAAAAAAAAAAAAAAAAAAAAAAAGACACAGAACTTCAAGGAGTATTTGAGTAAAGTGTCTAAGTCTACAAATCAAATTACCAGAATAGAAGGTAACACATGAAGAATCTTGAATAGCACCAAGTTATGAAACACTTAGATGTATTTCATTTCAAGGCAATACTGTAATTCATAATTTCTCAAAAAATGACGACTAAAATTTAAAAATCATCAAAATTCAAAACCAGCACACTTGGTTGACGATTTCCAAAATGTCTCTTTGACTTTCTGTAACAAAACTACCTGGAACGCCAGTTGAACAAGCAGTGTCTCCAGCCCCATTCCGGAACCACCCAGTAGCAATCTCTGGGGGCTGTAACCTCAGAATCTGCAATTTACATAAACTTCCCAGGGAAAGCTTCCGCCTTTTAAAGTTTGAGAACATTCTAGATTATTAGGGGGAAACAGTAGCTTTATTGACAAAAATGTGAGATGATTCAGAGGAATTCTATATTTTAGCATAGAATAAGCTATGAAAGCCACTAAAAAATAACTACCCACAATTAACCTGTGGAACTAATGTTTATGCTTTAGTGTTAATTTGTTTCCAAGTGGACTCACCCTTAAACAATATGTACATTGACAAAGAAAAGTTCTGTTTCCAGACACATAATTCTCCTTTAACACAGTCAAAGATCCACGAGAACTAGGAACCTGAAAAAGCAACCAGGCTGAAAGACTGGACAGGAGGCAACTCTGGTGTCGTCCCTGAGCCATGAGGCTGTGACCATGCCGTCTCACATCAGCTGAACTCCTACGCACCTCAGTGTCGCGTGTCAACAGGAGCGTGCAGGGCTAGCAATCACTGCCAATCCCTGCTACTCTGGGATTCTGGGCCTTTGGGTGGCAAGGTCATTCATCCAAGCCATGTTTCCATTTCTAAACCCACAGGCTGAAACAGAGCTCTACGCATCAGCAAACATCATCGTCTGTTGTTACCAAAATTGTGAGAGAAGTTCCCAAGCATTTAAAGGTTCCAGAATTGTTCACTGTTGAGGAATGAGAAAAAGCCCAGTTGAGCTGGGATGGGCTCTCAGTCAGTGTTCTTGTGGACAGCAGTTTGTAGGGAAGGCACCAAGTATAAAGCAAATGATAAGTAAGTAGCATGGCAATCTTGCCATCAGGATCCCCAGGGTTGCTGTAGGCAAATCATCTATCCAACTGGGCTCTCTCTCTTCCCTTCTCCTGCCTTCAAGCAGTCAAGGCACAGGCTTCAGGTCCTCTAAGTTTAATAGCATAATGGCCCTTTCCTATTAAAGACTAAACCAGGGCGCCTGGGTGGCTCCGTCATTAAGCATGTGACTTCAGCTCAGGTCATGATCATGATTCATGACTTCAAGCCCTGCATCCGGTAAGCTCCAGCCCTGCTTCAGGTAAAACCCAAGCCGTGCTTCAGGTGAGCCCTGCTTCTTTCCCTTTCTCTCTTTTTCTCTCTGCCCCTTGCTCAATTGCGACCTCGAAGGAAGGAAGGAAGGAAGGAAGGAAGGAAGGAAGGAAGGAAGGAAGGAAGGAAGGAAGGAAGGAAGGAAAAGAGAGAAAGGAAGACTAAAACATCCATGGCATGCAATCATAATTACTGATTCACAAATCACAACTATGTATGTAATTCTAGTGTAAACATTAACCATGCGTTCACTGAAGTTGAAACTACCCCTTCTCAGGAGCTGTCATTTTCTATGTATACATATTGATTGAGCTTTGGTTCCTACGACCAGATGGCCGACCTGTGAAATTCTAATATGGTTGAGAAGATTCAAACAGATTATCATTCACTGACAGGCACCGGAGACCACAGTGAAGGCCAAAGTTTTTATTTCAAAAATAAGTAATTAGAGTTGACAGCAGAAGTGTAAATAGGGCCCAAATGAATAAATTTGTTAATTGGACTTCCCCTTGGTAGTTGTTAACCCAGGTCTGTTTGGTCATAAAACATGTTCACGTGTCTACAGTCTCACTGTAAGAATGTCCTTGGATTCATGTCACAGAATGGTGTCCCAGGTGAGAATGGCATTGTATTAACTGGTAAAAATTTGGCGGTGTCTACTCCATGTAAGGCTTTGTTAATTACTTACTAACAGGACATCTTTTTGACGGAGACCCATGATACACAAAAATCACTGCTAGAGTAAAATCTGCCCTCTAAGCTGCTACTTACAGACACATGTATGTCATTATATGGAAAAAGCTAAAGTAACTCTATTGCTTCTGTTGCAAACATTTCCTTCTTTTTAGTAAGAAATACATAAGACATAAAGTGGTATGAAAAAGCTGCCTCTGTAGCAAAGGAGAAGTGGATTATCACAGGCCTCAGCATGTACCCTCAATATCTCCACATAAGTCAATAATTGGGGCTTACACTTTCATACATTCCAAATGAAAATTTCAGGAGGTTCCCTCCCACAGTCTTTTCCATTGCAATCAATGTTGTGCTTCTGACATTGAATCAATATTAATTGTAAAGTCCCTGCATGGCATTTCCATATGCATGTGTAGGAGAGCAAGGTCAATTTTATCCCAGAGCATTCTCTCCTCACCTACCCAAAAGTCTACACAAGTGGAAATGCAAGGTTAATTAAACCAGGAACACTGCAAATGAGGATGCATTGCCTTTTCCTTCTATTCCCAACTTGTTGCAATCTAAGGCAACTGAAATGATTTTGTACTAAGGGGACTTCCCTTTCCCCTACTCATCCCTTCTCACTCTCTCTTGAATCTCTGCTCACTTAACCAAAGAATAACTTGTAAGTCTTCTCACCGTCCCATTAGTAACTACAACCAGGCAAATGGCTGGGTGGCAACCATCTCAGGAGATATTGAATACCAGCTGCTTAGTTTAATGATACCCCCTCACCTGAATCCCTTGGGAAAGAGCGGAATGACAACACCAGGTAGATAACAAATCTGAAGATGACCTAGAACCAGTAAGTAGTAATGAGACAATGCAAAGTGTATCATTACTCAACATTAAGTCCTGCCCTTGAATTTTAAGCTATGGTACTGTTTTCTGTTTCCCCAACGGTGAATACCTTTTCCTAACAAAATTTGACATCTGCCAAATTGTCTTTCAACTGGAAATCCCAAATGACAAACAACAACAACAACAAACCACACAATAGAATGTAATCAATGTTTCAACTTTCCCGTTTTTACACTATTTCAAACATAAATAGAACTTCAGACTTAGAAAAAAAAAATGTCTCTTCACCCCCGAAGTGAATCCCAACTTCGCTAAATTATGTAAGAAAAAAAAACAACTGAGATGTCACATTTCAGAGATGATTCATTATGGTGATGATTTATGATGGAAGGTCTTCTTCCTCTAATGCTACTAAATAAATCTAAAGTAATCCCCTTCCAGAGGTAGTTCATAAGTGTTACCAAGCTGATTAGCAACCAAGAATTACCAACATTTTGCTAAGAATTTAAAGATGTCTCAACGCCTGGGTGGTTCAGTCGTTGAACAGGACTCTGGATTTTTTGGCTTAGGTCATAATCTCATGGTTCAGTTCATGAGATTGAGTCCCTCATAGGGCTCCATGCTTACAGTGCAGAGCCTGCTTGGGACTCTCCCTGTCTGCCCCTCCCTCGTTTGCGCTCTCTCTCTAAATAAGTAAATAAACTTTAAAAAAAAAGAAAAAAGATTCTCTCTCCCTTTGCTCCTCTCCCCCCCACTCACACGCTCTAAAAAATAAAAGATAAACAAAAAATAAATAAGACCTAAATAATGAAGAAAGCTCACTCAAAATAACCCCTTAGAAGGGACAGGTATTTCTGTCTCTGCCTCTCGCTCTCTGTGTATATGTCTCAATAAATATTTTCCATAGTATTCAGACAAAATGACACCACTTACAGCATCTGCCCCTTTAAAAAGGAGTGATTTTAAAAAATGACTAAGATTAGGTTTATAAGTGTATTTCAAACCTGAAAACATAACTGGTAACCTTGAGAAAACTGAGAAAAACTGGATATTTTTAAGCCAGTAAGTCAAAGGGTGATCATTAGGTGAGAACATACTGAATACATCTTTTAAATAATTTTTTTTTAAATGGAAAAAATCTGCCACCTCTTTCAAAGTTCATAACTATTTTTTGCCTACCTTGCATCATTTACATGCTCCCCTGTGCAGTTCAAATGAACTTCCTGTTATTCTTTTGCCATTTCAGGTGAAGCGTGAAACACTTCACTATCTTTGTTAAAGTGCTGTTTATTTAAAATTTAGCAAATAGATCTATATATATATCACAGAAAGCCACGCTAATTGTATTTCTTCATGTGAAGGAAAAAAGTATCATTACCCTCTTTTTAAATATATTTACATTTTTAAATAGATATTAAAATTTATATATTTATATATTAAAATTCCTCCTACTTACATCTTCTAAATATCTGATTCATATACATATAGGAAGACAGAGGTAGGAGCAATCTTCCCAAAGTCATGATATCCAAGTGGCTCATTCACAATCCTATGATCTTTTGCTACAAACCCAGGCTCCCTCTAGAGGTCTGATTCCATGGGTTTTGGGGTTGGAAGTAAAAGGACTTTAGATGCTTTTTTGTTGCTGTTTCTAAATCCACCTGTCTGATTATCTACTTCTGGAGAATCTCTAGCCTTAAAGGAAAAGATCTTCAAGGACATTAAGAAACTGGGAACTCGCAGCTCTCAAGGAATTCAATTCTACCTTTAGATAGTTCTGACCACGATCAGGTCTTCCTTACACTCAATTAATTAAACTCTGTCCTGTTGTCACTTTTAGCCATTGATCCAGTTTCTCCCACCTGAAGTCATACAGAACAAATATAACCCCTCTCAGAAGTCTTCAAATATGTCATGACAGCTATCATGATTTGCTTCTATCTTAAGTAACATGAAAGGCTGAAATTACCACAGGTCGTGAAGATGACCTTGAGAGTCAAGCTGGATGATCAGGAGGGGAAAATCATCAATGGCACTGCTTCAATTCTTCAGCCTAAAATAATATAATACATTTCTTTGGCTTTCAAACTAATATAAATGAATATAATAACTTCCTTTTGTTCATGGCCGATTACATTATATTACAACAGCACGACTTCCAGGGCTAGCATGCAAAAGTAATTTATTTTTCTCCCACATCTGTAACTATTTGGGAGAATAGCTAAGTCTTCATAATTATTCTGCAGACGCAGTAAATAGAGCAAACCCAATAGGTCACCCTGTGACTATAGTTCACGGAGAGAACAATTATTTTATCCCATATAATTTGCATCCAACATTTCATATAGAAAACTAAAGAGAAAAACAAAACCCTGGCTTACAAAATTACTACAGGCTTTAATATTCACTTTTTTTTTTGTCCTGTTTAATGGCTTTTCTGTTTGAAATAGGAATACACACACACACACACACACACACACATACACAGTGTAAATGACATGCCTGAATAATTTTCATTAGAAAGTCATTTCCTTTTAGGTTGTGATTCATTTTATTTTGTCTGACGTAGATTAAGTTATTATGAAATTAAAGTCGCCTGCATGTCATTCAATTTCTCTTCTTTTACGCTTCTCCTTCTCTTTGTACAAAAACAATTATCCACCATCTGAAGAATGGCCACAGTCAAGAAACAGGGTTTCATGCTTTCACTGCCCAGCACATTTTCCCCCCTAAGGAAAACCTGTTGTCAAAATGCAAATCACTAACAAGCATCTATCCTAGGACCCATGTCTGTAATAGACCAGCATCCAGAAATGAAACCAGTGCATTTGCAGGGTTTTAAAAAAATATTATTAATAGTGAAACATAGGAAACCTCAAAATGATTCTCTAATGATGCTGAGTGGGGGGAAAAATCAAGTCCTTGGCAATTTTCTCTGCCAATTAAAGGAGTCTGTCTAGATTTCCCTTGTTTTAGAAGCCACAACTCCTCGCTGGGGAGATCAATGTGAGTCCCTCGAGAAGAGGAATCTAATAGCCTTCGTTTTGTAACATGAAAAAGCCCCCAAATATACAAAATTAAAAGCAGTATGACAAGGACAATCAACTCAGACTCTTAATGAAGTACAACTAGAAAACCATGGTAAAAGAGAACCAGCCTCCCCAGTGAAATGGTTTCAGCTAACCCTTTGCATTTTTGTTCTTTCACTGTGGCAATAACGGAGATTAACTAAGAAATACATTAGCATTTCTGCCTGTGAAGTGTGTTTGCTTGCTTCTCTCTGAAGGCCTGCCTGTTCATGCTTATAAACAAGCTGCCCCACAGTGGACAATCGATTGTAGGCATCCAGCCCATCAGCCGAAGTACAATTATCAAAAAGCAGAGGGGAGCATGCATTTGACTAAGTGAGCTCTCATGACTACCCAACTTCTGCTAAGCAACCATATTTTCATGCAAGAAGTTAGAATAAAGACCATGAAATTTTGAGTTATGTTAATTCAGACTAAATGTCACTTCCAGCACCGATGAACTCGGAAGTCTTGGGGAATTAATTGTCATTCTCTAAACTTGTCCTGTCCCACGTGATAGCCATTTAGCCACACGTTGCTACTGTGCACGTCAAACGTGGCAAGTGTGACAATGGAGCTGAATTTTAAGTTTTATTTCATTTTCATTGATTAAAATCTAAATTTAAAACCAGACAACTTTATTCAATTATTGCAACAACTTTAAGCATGTTGGAACAACTTGAGTATGTAAATGTTTCAACTGTACATTTTATAAAATCTAAATATCTTATAAAATCTAAATATAGATCAAGTATTTCCAATGAAAATTGTGCATCTGAACCGAGATGTCTTCTATGTATAAATAGGTTCCAATTTAAAAATATACTACAAAAATGTAAAATATCTCATTAGTAATGTTTGTATGATTACATATTGAAGTATTTTGGATGAACTGAGTTAAATCATACATATTACGAAAATTAATTTCACTTGCTTTCTTTTTAGGTTTTTAAATGTGGCTACTAAAAGTTAAAACACAGGGGCACCAGTTGGTGGAAACTCTTGACTTCGGTGTTGTGAGTTGGAGCCCACATTCGGTGAAGCAATTACTTAAAAGTAAAATCTTGAAAAAAATTTAAAAATTACATATATGGCTTCCATTTATGACTTGCATTATGTTTCTTTTGGGCAAAGCTGCTCCAAATATTAGATTGTTCACCTGTCAAATAACTACACTGTAGGGTTTTACAAAAATTAAAATGCACATATTTAAAAATATTCCCTGGTGTCTGGCATGCCACTCAATAAATGGTAATTTCTATTAATTTTACTACCCAGTACAGAGGATGGCCTATTTATCGTGAACATTTAATACCTTAAAATCCTAAATATCTAAATTTCCTCAATCATTAGTATTTTTTAATACTTTACAAATACAAGATCTTCATTAATGCTTAATATGTGTTCTCCAAAGAATTTTTTAAAATCTCATCTTTTATCCTGCCTTCATATAGTATCCCTTCAAAATTCTTGCTCTTTGTTCTACCTTGTGTGTACATGCGTGCATGCACGCGCACACACACACACAAACCCTGGTCCTGGAAAGAAGGTTCTTTAAAGAAGCTTCTGAAAATCCTGAAAGTCCTGATATTGCACAGCATCAGAGGAAAAAAAAAATATGTAAAGAGACATGCAATTCTTCCATTTGGTAATAAGGTCATTTTGTTGCAGGGCACTTGAGTTGCATTTGGTGTAGCTTTCCTTTTTTATTATGCAGAAAACATCCAGAACCCTAAGGGAAGGAAGAGTGGAGAGATTGAATTTCTCCCATGGAAGTATTTTCTAGATTTGGCTCCTGGCCCATCTCCATTTGGAGATTTGGAGTTTCTCTCATTCCTCAAAACCCAATGGCACCACTGAGCCGCTCAATGCTAAATAAATATTTCAAGGAGAAGGGTTAGCTGCGGAATTTATCCAAACTGGATTAACAAGAGTCAAATTCTACCCTTTCTCCCTCCTCTCAGCCTCCACTATCTCTCACTCCATTTCATCAGGCACAAAATTTTATGTTTCTCAAACCCATCGCTCTTCAACCGTTGCCGAAATTTTCAGATCATGTCCCAGCCTCCTTATCTGTCTCTCTCCCACTAGGTCTCTGATAATTTTAGGCTCACGTCGTACCAAGAATTCCTTTACACACTTTGCTCATCTTCCTCTAATGTTAATAGCTTATAACATCATTATATAATTATGAAACCAAGGGAATTAATGTTGGTACAATGCAATTTACTGAAACTACAGATCTTACTGAAATTCCAGCAGTTTCCCATGAGTGTCTTTTTTCTGTTACAGGATCCAATCCAGGATCCCACATTGTACTGAGCTGTCATGGCTCCTTATTCTCCTTCAGTTTATAGACGTTCTCAGGCTTCCCTTATAGTTCACAACCTTGACACTTTTGGAGAAAAAAAAAATTGGTCAGTGACTTTGTGAATGTCCCTCAATGTTTCCCTGATGTTTTCTCAAAATTAGATTTGAGGCTATGTATTTTTTAGCAAGAAAACCACAAAAATGATGGTTGGTCCCTCTCAGTGCATCATATTAAGAACACAATGCTAATGTCTTATTATTGCTGATACTAACTTTGATCACTTCATGGAAGTGACACCTTCAGGATTTCTCCAAAGTTTTCTATGCTTTCCTCTGTAATTTAGTGAATACTTTGGAGGAGATACCTTGTGACTTTGCAAATATCCTGTTTCTATTCAAATTTTCACTCATAAATCTTAGCCTCCATCATTGGATCTGGCCTGTAATACTTGTTATAGGGCTGTATGTCCAGTGGTGATTTTCTATTTCCCTCATTCTACATTCATCAAATGGAATTCTCTAAAGAATATAGTCCCTCCTCCCCCATTTATTTGCTTTTTCAAATATTTGTATCAGTATGGACTTATGGACATTTATCCTATGGGTTATAATGTAAACTGTCTTAATTATTCATTTATTTGCCCAACTTGTTCCAGCTTAGGCCCTTGAGAGTTCTTTCAGGTTGGCTTCTGTGTCCTTTCAAAATATTCCCACGATTGTTTTTTTAAACAGTTCCTGGCACTACAAAATAACTCTGACTCATATTGTCTCTGCTACAGTTCTGGAATCAGTTTTCCAAGGAAGTGTAGTTCCTTTTTTATTAGAGAATGGTATTTAGAAACCAGGATCTGGCTGTCAGGTGTGCTCATTGCTACTGGGTTGTCACTGCCTCTGGTCCCCCTTAGACGAAGTTAGAGAGTAAGGTGGGTACATGTACACACAAGCACACACACCCCTATACTTCTGTAGATATCTGTCTGTATATTAAAGACCAATTATTCTATACCTCATCCTCTCCTTATTCGTAAATTATTTTCCAATAGTGAAAAATCCAATGATTATCTAAAAAATATTTACCCATTTGTTCAATCCTGAAATACCCAATGCAGTTACACAATTGCTAACCTATACCTCTGTGGGAAACAAATTTACTAAGTAAAATATGGCATTTGAGAAGACTTTTTTACCTTTGGTCTTACAGTAAATAGTCAAAATGCTATTCTCCAAAGTTACTTAGGTTAGTTCTTCTTCCTTCAGATGGTTATTTAACTCACTTATGATACAGTTAGGAGCTTTTATATTGCTTGTATTCCCTTTGGCTTCCACTCACATCCCAGTAAATTTTAACTAATTATCTTTTTAAACATATAAAACATTATTCTGGTTCTAAAAGGCAGTACAACACTCATGTATGTAATCAGAGAAGTATTGTTCTGTAATCAGAAGAAGTATGTATGTATTACATACACTCATGTATGTAATCAGAGAATACAAAAGTATTGTAATCAGAGCACCTTATTCCTGCTCCCTTCTTCCTTCTAGTCTTTCCTCATCCCCCTCCTAATACTGATCTCATTAGTTTGACTTATGCTTCCTCAATTTCTTTAGTACAAATTAGCAGTTACGTGCATATTTTCAAACACTGTTTTTCTTACATAAAACGTAGCATATAGAAATTTATTTGTACTTCACCTAACAGTATACATACTCTGGAAACAACTCAATAGCAATCAGTTCACAGAAATCCCTCTCACTTTTTATAGCTGTGTAGTACTTCATTGTGTAGATATACCTTATTCAATCATTCTCCCATGTGTATAAATTTAGGTTGTTTCTAGCATTTGGCACTTACAAACAATACTGCAATAAATAATCTTATTCAGATTGTTGGAGGTGGTTCTTTCGCATAAATTCCTAGAAGTGGGATCCTAAGTGCATATGTAGTTTTGTTATATATTGCCAACTTTTCCCTCAGTAGAGCTGTACTAGTTTGCATTCCTACCAGCAATGTATGACAGTGCCAGGCTCCATGTATGTTTTTTGTTTTTAATTTTTGTTCTCCTACATTCTCTACAAGGCACCTGAATCACCTAGAAAGAAAAAAGGGAGGAAGAAAAGAAAGAAGAAAGTACTGACACAGAAATCTGAACATATCACTCTCCAGCTTAAAAATAACTGATTGGGGTGCCTGGGTGGCTCAGTCAATTGAGCGTCCAACTTCAGCTCAGGTCATGATCTCACGGTGAGTTCGAGTCCCGCGTCGGGCTCTGTGCTGACAGCTCAGAGTCTGGAGCCTGTTTCAGATTCTGTGTCTCCCTCTCTCTCTGCCCCTCTCCCGCTCATGCTCTGTCTCTGTCAAAAATAAATAAACATAAATAATAATAATAATAATAATAATAATAATAAATAACTGATGACTTGCTAGTGTCTGTGAAATGAAGCATTCATGCTTTTAAAAGTTCCTACAAGACTCTAGATCTGAGGCTAGCCTCATCTTCAGCAACTTTTTCCTGACACTCACTCTACCAGGGACCTGCCATTCCTCAAACATTCCATAATCAGGTCATAATTTTATTCGCTTTGCTCACACTCTTCCTTTTATTGGAGTTCCACATCTCCATCTATTACTATTTATCTGATATACTTCACACCCATTCACCCTACAAGATCAAAGGTCAGTCCTGCTCCCCCAGAACAGGTTTGCATTGTACCCATTCCTCAGCGTTCCAGAAATGCTCCATTCACACCATCTTGACTGTACTGAACCCACTGTGTTGTGGTTGGCTCCCAGCAAATCTGACTTCTTTGTACAAGGGTTCAGTCTTCAACCATTGGGGATGTTATCTTACTCAACTCTGAAGCTCAATACTGCATACAAATTTTCAAATGGATAAACATGAATAAGACATGAAAAGAACACAGCTTCTTACTCAAAAGCATACATAACTTTCTCACATGTCTTCTAGTCTAAGAGTTTTATTAATGTTCAAGTGTCCCTTCTCTTGATAATCATTCTCTGAAGGAGCCAACACCAATGCTTATATCCAGAACTGCCCGATACATGTCCTTCCAAGAATTTTCCTGACAGTATTTGGATATTTGCACTATTTTCTTCACTTTATTTTTTTTTTAATGTTTATTTATTCTTGAGAGAGAGAGAGCGCTAGAGAGAGAGAGAGAGAGAGAGAGAGAGAGAGAGAGAGAGAGAGAGAGAGAGCGCGCGCAAAGGAAAGGCAGAGAGAGAGGGAGACACAGAATCTGAAGCAGGCTCCAGGCTCTGAGCTGTCAGCACAGAGCCCGATGCGGGGCTCAAACTCACGAACTGCGAGATCATGACCTGAGCCAAAGTCAGACACTCAACCGACTAAGCCACCCAGGCACCCCATTCTTTGTTTTATTTTCTTAAAGCAACCCTTGGGGCCACTGAATGCACGTGTCTGAAACCTATTCGACACACATTTGCTCATCAGCTTCCCTCCTTTCCTCCACCTGGTAATATCCAAAGAAAGTAGGGCAATCAAAAATATAAAAGTCTAAGTAATTATTCTTCATTCTAACAAAGAATTAGGGAAGACTATAATTGACTAAGATTTTAATTTGTGTTTTGTTCTGGTGCCATAGGAGTACTCCATTCCCATCTCCAACCCCACCTCCAACACACATTCTCAAAAGACCACTTAAGCCCTTGGAACTGAGAAGTGGACTTCTCTTTTCCCAAGTGAGAATTAAAACAGTTGTTTTTTAAAATACACACTCAGGGGCGCCTGGGTGGCTCAGTCATGTGGGCGTCCAAATCTTGATTTCAGCTCAGGTCATGATCTCACAGGTTTATGGGTTTGAGCCCCATATCGGGCTCTGCTCTGGCTGGGTGAAGCCTGCTTAGATTCTCTCTCTCCCTCTCTCTCAAAAATAAACAAACATTAAAAAAGAAAAAAAAAGATTAAAAAAAACGCATTCAAGGAGGCCATGGAGCCAAAGTTTAGGGGTGAGACGGGATGGTAATGTCCAAGGGTGGAAGAAGGCAAGAATGGCTCAACTGGGGAGAAAAGACTGGCTTTTCTGGGACTAGGAAGGATCCAGGGAAGGTGTTTCTGTAACAGTCCTGGATCCTGTTTGTATGCAGAGCTCAAATCAGTGGGGAAAGGCTCTAGAGAGTTAGCAGATATTGTTGCCTAGAGGTGACCTTCCAGAGCAGCAAAAGAGGCCCCTGTGGCTAAGCCTATGGTCTCACCCCAAGGAGAGCAGCCCAGGAGTAGCATCTCTGAGACTGACCACAAAGAACGCCAGTGCTGACTGTAAAGCTAAGGGAGAATGCCACTGGCCAAAGACCAGGCTCCTACCCTCAGCTGTCACCACCAAAGATGTCCCCAGTTCTTAACCCACCCAATGGAAGTCAAGGGATTCTGCCAAATTTAAACAAGTCTGGGGTCTTAGTATTCTTACTACCTTGCTGAGTGTAGATACTGCACCTGTTCAACTTATTAAAATTTAAAAAAAAAGATCATAGAGAAGAGTTTAGAAAACACAGTTCACACCTGTCACAGCTATCACCTAATAAATGCTAATATGGAAAGGCCTAAAACTTTTCTATGCAGTTTCATCAATAATCCTCCAAAGTAGTGATGAAGGAAGTTAAGATAAGGTCCACTGGAGGACAGGCTGGGCCTATGCCCTAGTGGGAACTGCTGGAGTGAACTCTAGCTCCCTCTGGCTCTTCAACTGCCCAGTGTGGCCTCAGCCAACTTATTTAGGAGAACAATCTCCTAAAGGGATGTGACTCCATTATATAAATCCTTCCACCCTCTGCCACTCTTATCACTAGAAATGAAGGTCCAAGAAAATGGACACAACATTTCAGAAACACCTCCACCCTATCAAACTATTTTACTGATATCTAGATGCTTATTTATTGAAAAATGAGAAAGCTGATTAAGCCACAATTTAGAATAAACTGTTTTCTTAAATCAGTCAAGGAGTATCTGTAGAACTAGTTATGAGAAATTTTTCTAAGTAGAGAAGGAAAGTGAGAGATGCAAAACATTTACTCTTTGAGAGGCATCAAAAAATGGTCACACAGAGTACTATTTTGCCTGGGGTCAATCGTGTTGATTCAAATGAATGGAGACAAACATAAGCTTCCCACCGATGTTCATTGCTTAAACATCGGTTTCTCCCACAACTTACAAAATTGCTTTTACAAGTGTCTTTAACTCAACTAATTTCATATGTAGGAGTTTCAACTCTAAGGAATCCACCAATACCAATGCTATTACATGGCTGACTGTGAAAATCACAGACTGGCATGACGGTATTTGCTGAATGCCCTTCAACTTAAAAATATGAGTATTACTGGGGTGCCTGGGTGGCTCAGTCAGTTAAGTGTCTGACTTCGGCTCAGGTCATGATTTCATGGTTCGTGGGTTTGAGCCCCACATCAGGCTCTGTGCTGACAGCGCAGAGCCTACTTGGATCCTCTGTCTCCCTCTCTCTGCCCTTCCTGGGCATACACTCTCTTTTTCTCTCTCAAAAATAAACATTAAAATTTTTTTTTAAATGTGAGTATCACACAATAGACACTATGTGGTATGAGGGACTGGTATGATATTTTTGACCCTTGAATATAACCAATTAGTTTGTTTTCAAATAAATTCAAGTTGCTTTAACCATCTCTGGAAACTTTGACCATGTCCTATATTGCAATGCTATAATAATTAGAACAAAAAATTTCCCTAGAAATGAATTAATAACTTAAGTTCTGAATATGCAGCATGCACTAATCCTGGTCTTTAAAATCTCTAATGGGCTTTGTAGCAAGGCAATTTGGCAAAATGAGTAAAATCCTAACATAATAAAGGTAATTAGAGATGCAGAACAAATTCTTTTTAAATGCACTGCATGGAATTCGGACACTTTAGATCCCCCTCAAAAATGGGAAACTAGTGAAGAGAGGAAATATAACAAATCAAGAAAAGAATAAGAAAAAAACTGAACCGTATCAATCACAAAGGGATTTGGAGTTTGCAAATTGTTAAAACTCCTTCCAGCTATTCTGACTTTCCAAAATTTCCCAAGAAAATGGCCAGCTTCCACCTATGAATCTCTCCACTTAGAAAACAGCCTAACTTTAGTTAGGTTATCAAAATGGGGAAAGACAACTGGTGGTCTCAAGAACTAGAAAAAAACAGTGGGTGAATGCCTAAGGGAAAAACGTATCCTTTTTGACACGGTTACACCTATCTTCTCATAACTAACAGCAAACATTTCAGGTAAGTATATGAAGAATCAATTTGGTTCATTACATGGAGCATTATTATATACAATATATATTATTTGATTTATACCTTTAATGATATAATTATACTTTACGTATTATATAATTATAATATATTTACTATACATTATAGTACACATTTTTATATTCCATGATCTAGTATAACAGTATAATGTATAGTATATAATATATACACTATATATACTGTATATATTATACTATTTATAATATACAGTATAATAATATAGTGTAAGATATAGTATAAATACTAGTTATACATTGCTATATAAATAATATTTATATTTAATACATTAAACATATACCTTTTGCATTACTGAACCTCAACTAACCAGATACGGATGTAGCTCAGAGAGACATCATTTCCTCTAAAGATGAAATTCAGTTTCAAGTTTGACCAGGCACTGATTTTTAAAATTTTATATATATAAAAATGTAACTATTTATAATATTATAAGTATATATTATATTACTATTTAATATATAATTATGTTTATATTATTTAAGATTATATACTTCTAATGTATTTAATATTTAACAAGCTAATATTTAATACATAATATTCATAGGATAAAGATTATACTGAATATTTAATATACAATATTTAGCATTTATATTAGCTGATATTTACAAGCTACTATTTACATAGTAGCTGAAGTTCAACAATGCAAGAGGTAGAAATGGAAGAAACCGAATTTAGTATTAAGGCATCTCAGACATGGAATGGCCTTAAAGGTCACAGAATACACTCCATTTAAGCATAAAGAAGCAGAGCCCAGAAGTACCCCAATTATCTAAGAGCCAACTGTAGAGACAGGGCAAGTTGGGTCCAGAATCAAGTCTTGAGTTTTCCAGTTCAATGCTTTCCCACTTCAGAAGTGGCCTGTTCAGCCACAAGCAGTTCCAAAGGCCCCTGTACATGGTGGGTCATAACTGCCCTGTGAACTTGTACAGACGTTATCTTGATGGTACTTACTTCTAGACTAGTTGGTTGGCTGACTCATACAATACAGAAGTGATTTCAAATTCCTACATTCTATTTTCTCTTAGCTTACTAATGATAATTCTGAACAACTGAATTTTCACTTAGGGTACTGGGCATTGGTTTAGGGGTTTTATTCTAAAGCCTCTCCCCAACAGTAGTGAGAAGAGCTGATCTTTGGTTATTTCTTCCAATTGCTTTGAAACACCTTCTAGTCACACTTTCTTAAAGTCCCATATGTTGGTTATATTTGACAGAGTGAAACACAGCCCTATTTTTGATGATAATGCCTTTTAACAGTTGTCAAGACAGATTTAAAAGAAGGCTACAGTAATTCATAATTCCCAAACAGCTTTTTCATCTTTATATAAAACTTGGGGCCCCATGAATAGTTATTATTTTGAATTGCTTCCTTAGAAATGATATGCTCGCTCAATTGTTCATTTTTTTTTTTTGAGTGCTGGTCTAAATTTTATTTTTTAATTTGTTTCCAAATCTTTTTTTTTTATTTTTTAAAGTTTATTCATTTTTGAGAGAGAGCAAGGGAGGGGCAGAGAAAGAGAGCGAGAGCGAGAGAGAGAGAGAGAGAGAGAGAGAAACAGGCTCCAGGCTCCAAGCTGTCAGCACAGAGCCTGACACAGGACTCTAACTCATGAGTTGCGAGATCATGACCTGAGCTGAAGTCAAACAATTAACCAACTGAGCCACCCAGGTGCCCCTTTCTAAGTCTATTTTAAACTTTATTTTAGTGCCAGTATAGTTAACATACAGCACTATATTAGTTACAGGTTTACAATATAATGATTCAACAATTCCGTATATCACCCAGTGCTCATCATGGTTTATTTCTAATGTTTCCATTTCTAATGTTATAATTTGTAGTGTCATATAAAACTTATTAACTACATCATCACCAGACTTTCACATCTATGGCTTGCAAACTCCAAACTACAGGTAAACAGATGTGAAACCAGACAATGTTGACTGCCTCATTGTCAGGTACATGGGTGAGCAAATAGATCTATGGATTCCCCCAGTCCTCTGTGGGGTAACTTTTCTCCAAGTGAAACACTTTTGCTGGGTCTTACCAAGGAAGTTTTTTTCAATAAGAAGTTTAACATGACGTGAAACAGTTTCTTTACCATTCTGTGCTCTGGATCAAACGGTTTACCCCAAATCACTAAGTAACTGTAATTGATAAATCAACTTGATCTTTTCTTCCCTTTCATCTCATATAATAGCAAAGTAAATGCTCCCCAGAAGGTTCACTCAGATTGATTATCCCTAAGAATAAATTTAATTTTATTTACAGATTCATAGGACCCTAGAAATCAAATTCACTTGAAGCTTCATCTAAAACCAGTTACTACTTCTAAGCAATATTATAGTTCTATGGTATATATGTAATATATATACTACATATTATATGGGTATCTTCCCTGTGCTACAGAGTGTCCTATAACAAATGTTATCATTCTCCTAGGAAGACCTAGGGAAAGGTGTTTGGCCTTCACAGAATGGGCTGGGGAAACCCACAGGCCTTTTCCTCATCCATGAACCTAACAATGAGCCTCTCATCACTGTCACACATCTGCACACCTGTCCCGCTACAGTTTGGGTTTGTAGGCCACAGAAGCTAAAGTCTTCCAATTATACAATACTGTATGACTGCATAAGCTTAAAAAAACACCAGAAATGAGTGTTGCCATGTAGTGAGACTATCATTTAGGTGCTAACAAGTATCTCAAAGCCAACCAGAAGGAGTCTGTTTTAAAATCACAAGTCAAAAGGGCAACAAAAAGGAAAAATGCACTCTAGGTCAATGAAGGCAAAATGATTAAAACAACTATACTATACAGTATATAACTCAGATCAAGAAAGGATTTACTTATAGAAAATACACATTAAATTGTTAAATAATTTTTCCCAGATTTTTCTTTAATGCTAAATCAAAAATAGATGTGGTTTCTTTACCAGAGATAAATACTACAGATCACTGAAATTTTCAGGATGTAATATACCTCCAACTCACTGCATGAATTGGGAGTTTAGATGGAATAGTGTTGGAGGTGGCAACGGAAGGTGATATTTTTATATTTTTTTTAATGTTTATTTATTTTTGAGAGAGAAAGACAGAACCTGAATAGGGGAGGGGAAGAGAGAAAGGGAGACACAGAATCCAAAGCAGGTTCCAGGCTCTGAGCTGTCAGCACAGAGCCCGACGTGGGGCTTGAACCCACAAACTGTGAGATCATGACCTGAGCCAAAATTGGACGCCCAACTGACTGAGCCACCCAGGTGCCCTGGAAGGCGATATTTTTGACATTCGTGTGCAAAGTAAATCCCTGTCAGCAAGAGTAGCAATTTTTTAACTTTATTTTGTGAGAGAGAGTATGCACATGAGTGAGGGAGGAACACAGAGAGAGAGAATCCCAAGCAGGTTCCACACTGTCAGCACAGAGCCCACCTCGGGGCTCGATCCGAGGAACCACAAGATCACAACCTGAGCCATAATCAAGAGTAGTACACGCAACTGACTGAGCCACCCAGGTGCTCCAAAAGCAGCAATTTTTAAAAAATGTTTATTTTTGAGAGAGAGAGAGAGCGAGCGCGCACGTGCACACACACAAGCAGAGGAGGAGCAGAGAGAGAGAGAGAGAGGGACACACAGAATCCGAAGTAGGTTCCAGGCTCCAATCTGTCAGCACAAAACCTGACACGGGGCTCAAACTCATGAATTGCGAGATCATGACCTGAGCTGCAGCTGGAGGCTTAACCGACTGAGCCACCCAGGTGTCCACAAAAGCAGCAATTTTTAAAATTAAGTTTAAAAAACGGTTTTACAACCTGTCGGTTTTAAAAAATAAGTATTTGCTATTAGTTTAATAATTGCCACATATGCCCTCTGAGTCTGTAACTGGTTCATATATATAATTTCTACACTCAGTGTAATTATCTCAACAAAAAGTATACATAAGCATAATATACTTTGATATAGCTTCATGTATTCCTTATCTTTTTCTATTTGTTTCCAGATCTGACCAAGATTTTTTGTTGGTATTCTCACTAAATCATTCCTCAATCTAAAATGAATTCCTTCCCAGTAAGAGTCCCTTTCTATACCTATAGAAATTACTCACATGAAAAGGTTTCACGATCTTTTTGAAGAATCTAGGTACTTGAACGATTCTTGATATAAGTAGTTCTCAACCTTGGATCTGCTAGCATTATTTGGAAAACTCTTAAGAAATACTTATCCTTGGGCCCCATTCTATGATAAACTATATAAGAACTCTGATGTTGGAAACTGGGCATCCGTATATTTAAACCTCCCCAAGTGATTTCAGCCCACATCTGGGAACTTCTTCCACAGGCTAAATGCTGACTTAACATGGCACATCTCACTATCTCCAGGCATCTTCACAGAGACAGCACACTGCTAAGGGCTGATGCTGGTCACTGACTCTACTAGGAATACTTAGAAATCAAGTCTTTTATTTATATTTGGGGGACAAAGGGAATCAGAAAGACCCCAATAGATAATACTCTATTTAAAAAAGGAAAAGAAAAGGGTCGCCTAGGTGGCTCAGTCAGCTGAGCATCTGACTTCGGCTCAGGTCATGATCTTGCAGTCCCATGAGCTTGGGCCCCCATGTTGGGCTCTGTGTCGACAGCCGAGAGTCTGGAGCCTACTTCCGATTCTGTGTCTCCCTCTCTCTCTGCCCCTCCCCAGCTTGCACTCTGTCTCTCAAAAATAAACATCAAATAGTTTAAAAAAAAAAAAAAAGGGAGAGGGGGAGAAAGAACATCACTACCTGAGCAAATCTTCTCCAATTAAGTTATCGTCCCTTGTACATGATGAGGTATTTTTACTTTTAATGTGTTAAAACTATCTCCATAAACATGTCACTAAAAGTATTTTGAACTTCCATTTAGCATTTTTTTGTTTATAAAGCAGTTTTCCCTTTGAGGGGCTCCTCAGTGGCTCAGCTGGTTAAGCATCTAACTCTTGATTTCGGCTCAGGTCATAATCTCAATGTTGTGGGAATGAACCCCACATCGGGCTCTGCACTGACAGTGTGGAGCCCACTTGGAATTCTCTCTCCCTCTCTCTCTCTCTGCCCCTCTCCCCTAGTAGTTCGTGTTCCTCTCTCTCTCTCAGAATAAACATTAAAAAAAAAGAAAAATATTTGAAAGACTCACAGAGCTTTCTCCACTGTACCTTACTCAATCTTAACCGCAGCCTATTCCATTTTCTTGTGACAAACATATTAGATTCTCTACAACAGACAATCTCAAGAGTGAAACCCTCTCTAAATAACCTCCAAAGAGCATTAAATCACCAAGTGAATGATGTTGGTGCAAACCACGTGTACATGGATAGTATTAGTCTTGGCCAACCTGAGAGTTCTTAAAACATCAGAAGTGTTTGCCAAGACTGAAAGTCTGTTCAGATAAACTGATGTTCTCATAGAAGGCAAGATTTGCTTAAAAAAGGGGTAATCCTTTATAAAATGCTTCACTCTAGATTTGAAAACTAAAAATCCATAATCAATATATTTGGAAGGTGGCATTAGTATTATTTGAAGTAGCTGACTTTATGTTAGGTGATGAATACTACTGCTCTAAGGAGGAACATTGAGATGGAAATAGGTCATTTGTTTTCCGACCTGTCAGAGTAGCAAAATAAAGTTCAGCACAGAAACGACATCTTAAAAAAAAAAGGGAAGTATTTTTACCTCGGAAATTATGGTGCCAAGTTTTATAAACTCTCATATATCAACTTCAGGAATTTAGAAGGGTCTATGCAAAGTTATACACATGGGACAAAACTACAGAAATCCTATCCTCTCCCTGATAACCTCTCCTCCTTGTTAAAGAGACCTCACGTGTGACAAAACTTCTGATAATGCATTTACAGAAGTAATTACAACTGGTATAGGTGGGGGTGGGGGGGTCTGGGAGCTATATTTGGTTTACTGTCTCTTATAAGAAGAGAGGGAGTTACTGGACTACATTTACACAATTTGCAACTAAATTTTAGCAGGAAACAGGTAAAAAGGAAGGGAAACTATGCTAGGTTGTTCTAAGGGCTGGTAGCCAACAAGCCAAGAGCATGCTGTTCTGTGGTCTTGGATGCTGTGGTAACATCGACAGCGGTATTCAGAGAGCGACCACTGTTTCATGAGTTGTTTATAAAAAGAGGCCATTGAGCACTAGTTTTTTTTTTTTTCCTTCTTATTTTAAGAAAAGAAAAAAAAATTAGACCAAATTTCTGCCTCTGCAAATTCCTCTGAGCCTTTGGAGATTGAGAACTGTTCTTTCCAACTGAATCCTGTGTAGAAGGCTATTAAGTGATACAAAATACCCAATATTTTAGTAGCTAAAAGAATAACGAAGTACATGTAAAGGGGCAAGTCACTAAACATGGATATTCAAGAAGTGATATAAAAGTAATTCACAAAACTGAGATGCCTGGGTGGCTCAGTCGGTTAAGCGTCGGACTTTGGCTCAGGTCGTGATCTCACAGTTTGTGCGTTCAAGCCCCGCATTGGACTCTGTGTTGACAGCTCAGAGCCTGCAGGGTGCTTTGGATTCTGTGTCTCCCTCTCTCTCTGGCCCTCCCCCATGCTCTCTCTCCCCCAAAAATAAACATTTAAAAAAAAGTAATTCACAAAACAGAGAATACAGAAGCTGAGAAGGTTACCTAGATTCAGGATATTATTCTGACACGATTCACCAAATGAAAACAAGGATGTAGGCTAGAAGTGGAGACAGCAACGTCTACTAAGAAGCATCAGAGGCATGAGAGGATTTATTTCCCATACTAATGAAGATGCAGCCCATGTGGACAGCCAAACGAGGCTGCCCTAGACATCAGCCCTAAGGCATGTTCACAGGAGAACATCCTACAAGAATCCTTTACACGGCCCATAAGAGTGTTTTCTGGAAAGGAGGTATGGCTATGTTAGAATTTCAAAAAGTAGAGTGTGACAGAAAGTACTGGAGAGAAAGAGCTGTAATTACTCATAAGTACTCATTTACTACAAGAAACATTCACACACAGAGACCAGGGATGAAAGATCCATTCTTTAGTAAGTGGTGACTGTCCTGGACCCCATGCAGCCAGGGAGCAAGCATTGGAAACATCTCTCCTTCACTGAATCAGGGCAAGGAGGGCAAAGAGAAAACAGGGGAACGCAGCACTGTTGGGAAAGAGGTAAATTTTCATGAGGGCCAGGACTCGAAAGAGTATCTGAAAAAAGGGCTTCAGCATAAAGAGGAGTTTGCCCACAGGGAGAAGATACACAGAGATGTGATCACAGAGTAGAGATCTGAGGCACAGCACAGGCCAGGTGAGCTGGTGAGGAGCCGAGTGAGCTCTGGCTGGGGGAGCAGAGAGGAGGCTTTGTGCCTGCCGTGACAGGTAAAAGGAATCAAGCTGTGAGATATAATGAGTTGGGAGACAGGCACACATATGCTTTAGTGAAGTATCATGCTGGAACTTCATTCGCTAGGCAATGGGGAAACAGAGAGGGAACCTGAGAAGGGAGAGACAGCCACAGGGTACAACAGTAGGAAGAGGAACCTGGCAACCCAGTACAGAATGAACCAGTGCAAGATGGCGCCAAGCATGGACGCCCACTCGTACACCCTCTTCTGGGCAAGACAGAGCTAAGCAGCAATGAGAACGAAACGGTGGCACAGCTCTGAGTCAGAATACACAGTCTCCTAATTTGTTCTGCGAAGCATCAGGGCATATCGCAAGTATCATCAAGCCAATGAACTCCATTTTGGCTGATAGCAGGGAGGAGGAGTTGCCAAATGGAGGGAGTATTCCTGTTACTCTGTGCAGCATCCTCATATTAACAGTCTCCCCACCCCCAACACACATTTCACACACAATTTCACAGGTTCATGCAGATGTGGGAATAAAGATATTATTGGGAAGGTCAACTCTGACCTAATATAGAACACTGGACACAGTTGGACTCTCTCATCCAGTACTAAATGATGAAATACCAAGACCTCACTACTATCTTCTCAAAAATATCTTCCAGCCCAGGTATTTTTGCAGAGTGGGGGAGTTACAGATGATCCCCTACAAAGAAAAGGCAGCATCCCCTCGTACAGACTAGTAGGTTGTTCGAGTCTTTAACCGCACAACTGAAAAGATTATGTTCCGTTTCCTCTACGACAGCACTTAGAATTCTGAATGTTTTTTGATTTTACAAGGCCACGTAAATTCTATCTTCTGTTTCGGCTCGACCTGCTCTAGCTAATTGGAAACTGGGGATCTTTCGCCTATGGGAGAGCCAACAGCAACTACAGCCTGAGCCCATCTCTGCCCCAATGTCTCTCTGAAACAAAGCCAGGTCATTTCAGAAGGGTTTCTCATCAGAGCATGTAGATACGTGCGTGGAGGGCGCTGCGGTGAAGGTAAGAGGGAAACCACGGTCATCCCTTGAGGTTTACTATGGTGGTAGACTTGGTTATCAACTGGCCATGGAGGACTAATTCCTCCACATTTTACATTTGGGATCTGCATTCATTAATCACCAGCTTGACCCACGACAAAAATACAATGCTGACAAGTTTCTTCTTCACTGCAAAGGGTCAGCCAGCTTGGGAGCAATTTGCCACCCACATAAAATTTATATTATGTTCATGTTCTCCAAATAGCTTACAAGTTCATCACTATAGCTCATAGAGATCAGGCTATTATTCCCAACATCATCCGCCCCCTGAAATAAATACAAACGCACCAAGGTACAGGTGGACAATTGAGTGAAGTTCCACATATTCCTTTTACATGGATTTTTCTTCCTTTTTGGAAAACAGGGAATAACACCTCAACTCTGTAAGCATCAGTCACTCTGTACAAAATGAATGTGCACATAGATGTGGGGTCCACACAGCATCATGACCACTCAGGAGACACTCCTCCTCTTCCTCACCCTTCCTGTAGGGTGAGGGAGGTTCTACTGGGGCTCTACAGATTCTTCTGGTCTAGGGCTCACAGCAGGGAGCCCAGGATTGGGCTGGGTTTATTTAAACCCTGCATCTTTCTTATAGAAGATGCTCACTCACTACTGGTGACAGGAACTGGTATCTACCATGCTGCACAGAATTGACCATTTAGTGGATTGTCTTTAAAAGGTATTTCATTCTCTAGGTTATATACAGCCTCAAACACACAAAGATCCATTCCCTAATTCAGACACCCACTTAAATGACCCACAACTGGGTATTTTAAAATAAGGAATAATCTGCTAATAGTTTTCACACCAGACACTTCAAGGAGTTTCCTCTAGATATAATGCAGATATATTCAAAATTAAAGAAACTTACATGTGAAGGAAGTAGATACCTGGGATGGTTGCAGAAATGATCCCCAAAAATTAATGTTGCTAATGCCCAATAGATAGCGATGGCAGGGCTGAAGAGGAGTGTGGGTGTGGCAAGAAG
This sequence comes from Neofelis nebulosa, assembly GCF_028018385.1. Taxonomy (NCBI): domain Eukaryota; kingdom Metazoa; phylum Chordata; class Mammalia; order Carnivora; family Felidae; genus Neofelis; species Neofelis nebulosa. The sequence continues at coordinate 48,257,415 of NC_080784.1, forward strand.
CACACGTAACTTTCCTAGTGCATCTTGGGGGCACAAGTGGCTGGAAGGCACTCTGAGCAGGACATCAGAGCTCCCTGCTATTCTATTTTTTTTTTAATTTTTATTTTTGAGAGAGAGAGAGACAGAGACAGAGACAGAGCATAAGCAGGGAAGGGGCAGAGAGAAGGACACACAGAATCTGAAGCAGGCTCCAGGCTCTGAGCTGTCAGCAAAGAGCCCAATGTGGAGCTTTAACTCATGAACCACAAGATCATGACCTGAGCCAAAGTTGGATGCTTAACTGACTGACCCACCCAGAGATGAAAATTTAAAAATAAAAGCTAAAGGACAATGAAGGCAGGCACAGGCTTGGCTAGCAGACATTATAGGAACACTGGCCAGAGAACAGAGCCGACATCAGAACAGATTTATCAAAGGAATAAGTAATTGAAAACCTGTCTTTCCTGACAAAAAGCTCTGAAGATACACTATCCATTTACCAGTCTTTATTTTTTTCAGTTTTCATTTGAAAATTTTAATGAATAATCCAGAAATTAGAGCATAAAATTTGTGTTTTTTTAATTCCCAAATATTTCTATTTTTATTTTTTAAATATAATTTATTGTCAAATTGGTTTCCATATAACACCCAGTGCTCATCCCAACAAGTGCGCTCCTCCATGCCCATCACCCACTTTCCCCTCTCCCCTACCCCCATCAACCCTCAGTCTGTTCTCAGCCCTAGAGAGGGAGGGAGGCAAACCACTTACCAGTCTTTAAAATATTGCCCTAAGAATATATTCATGCCAACTAATGAACCAATATTTCCAATATTGATTTATTAACTAACAGTGATAAATAACTGTCCCAAGCACTGTATCATGCAAAATTTACCTGGATTCTCCATGTACACAGACCTATACAGGGAACTGTAGCATAACTTAAAACACTGCTCAGTCAGTAGTGTGGGACCAAAACAAGTGGAAATGGATAAATCAAAACTTTAATAGTATCCTCTTAAGGTAATTGAATACAGCCATCTAATATCTATATAGCGCCATACTAATGGCTCAAAAACACTCAAATCCACCAGGAAAAGCTTACTCTAACTTGGAATGCTTGTACTGACACTGGTCACGAGGAGCTCCTTAATGTCACATGTTCATGCACTGGAGTCTGATGGACACTTAAATGGGTTATTATGTTAATTCAATCAATCAGTCAAAACCAAATCTTTCTGGCCCAGAAGCAACTCAGATAGATAGATGATAGATAGGTGATAGATAGGCGATAGATATAGATAGATAGATAGATAGATAGATAGATAGATAGATAGTAGATAGGCGATAGATAAGCGGTAGATAGGCAGTAGATAGATAGGCGATAGGCGATAGACAGATGATAGATATATAGATGATAGATATAGACAGATGATATAGATAGATGATATAGATATAGATAGATGATACAGATATAGATAGATGATATATAGATGATATAGATACAGATAGATGATATAGATATAGATAGATGATATAGATGATATAGATAGATATAGATAGATGATATAGATAGATGATAGATGATGATAGATAGATGATAGATGATAGACAGATGATAGACAGATGATAGATGATAGACAGATGATAGATGATAGACAGGTAAGTAGGTAGAGAGCCACCCAAATATTTGACCTTTGATCTGTTACATGTCAGTTTTCAATTTAACAGAGGACAAACTTACTGCCATTATAACTCCGTTGTTATGAGGCAAATCAGTATAAACCCCTGTACCGGCAACTTAAGAATTTGAAAAAAAACTTGTGAAGGGTTATTAGATGGCTATGCATTGAAAGCTTTATAACCTGCCTATTAAAAAAAAACAGATATTTTATTTTCAATTTCCATGAATCACTAACAAAAAACTGATCACCTATTAAACCACAAAGGGAATTTTACCTCTCTATCCACCCATCTTCCAAAAAGTAAAATCAGAACTTGCACACAGCCCATTTCTCTGGCCACATGCCCCTAATCCCTCAGAGATTTACAATTATTTTGTTCACAAAAGGGCATGGTACAGGGCGCCTGGGTGGCTCAGTCGGTTAAGCATCCGACTTCAGCTCAGGTCACGATCTCGCGGTCCGTGAGTTCAAGCCCCGCGTCGGGCTCTGGGCTGACGGCTCAGAGCCTGGAGCCTGCTTCCGATTCTGTGTCTCCCTCTCTCTCTGACCCTCCCCTGTTCATGCTCTGTCTCTCTCTGTCTCAAAAATAAATAAACGTTAAAAAAAATTTTTTTTTAAAACAAAAGGGCATGGTGCTGTGAGAAAAAATTCAGAACTACAAATGAAAACCAGATATCATACAGAGATCAGATATATAAAAGGGCATACGAACAAAACTGCAATTAGAGGCAAATCAATAGTACTTTATGTACGATCTCAAGCTCTAGGAGGGAAGTTATCATAATGCCAATTTTACAGATGAAGAGACCATTGGACACTGCCTCCAGGTCACACAGTAAACGGTAGAGATTAGATTCTACACATGCCAGATTCTGAACTTCACACTGGTTGTCAAAATATCAGCTGGATTTCAAAAATAATGAAGACAAATAAGCATCATTTCAAGGAGCTGAACATCAACAGAGGGAAAAAAAAACATACCTAAGAAAACGAATACTAATTTTCAATTATATTGTCCCAGACAAAAGAAAAGTCAGGTTCCTCTATAGAAAAGACATGTTTTGCCACATCGATTTGTCACAATATTGATTTGTATTTGTAAAACTATTTTTTTCAATGCGCTTTGCCTGAAATTAGCACACACAAATTTACTGATAACAGATGCTGACATACGTTATCAACTTTTAATCTAAAAATGTTAGATTCCTTCTGCCCGAGGTCTTTGGGAGGAGGGGTGGTAAGAAAAAAAGGTATCAGAGGAACAGTATGAAGAGAAATTTGGTCAAAATACAGAAGGTAGATGAGGGAGAGCAGGGAAACAGAAGTACAGATTTATTTTCTTATTTTGTTATGTTCTAATCAAAAGAAGATCCTTAGAATTGATCAATCTAAACCGCTTTCACAATATATTAAGTCACTTTACCTACTAAAATTTCCTCTGGCTGTGGTGACCTATGATTAAAATACATAGTCAATATTTCAGACACAAAGACACAAACTTTGAAATGATAAAACTGTTGCTTAGCGCACCTGTGTGAGAGAATAAATAATGAATTAATGTTGTTAAACTCTGCCACCAAAGGACACCATGGGGTGTATCATAAAGCACTGAGGTTTGAAGGTTCTCTTCCAGGCTGATTAAACTGCTTGTCATGAAACCACCTGTCATAACCATTTGAGCCAGACACGCGCACACCTGTACACACACGCGCGCATGCACACACACACACACACACACACACACACCAAACCCCCAGAGGTGCTGGACCTCATCCAATATTTGCTGGGTAAACAGATTACAGAGTCAAGTCAGCTGGAGAATCATTTTCTCTCCCTTTTGAGGCAGTTTAGTTTCTGAGAACGTGATTGCTGCTGTGCAGGACTGACGCAATGGGTTGGTTCTTAAGACAAATCCTTCCTGGAGATTTGCTAAATCATCTGAAGAAAGCATTTCACTCTTGGCTTTTCACCCAGCTAGCCCTTTTGCGTCGTGGTATATTTAAAGCCTCGCATTCACATCACCATCCGGGAAAACCTACATAATATTATGATGACTAAGAAAAGATTTTACTCTTTAAATGCCAGCTGGTAACCAGCAAGCTCTTTTGAACTTTACAGAGACAAGATTTGAGATTCTCAAAGGTTACAATGGGCTCCATTCAAACCCTAATTATGTGCAGTCAGTTAAAGTAGACAAATGAGTCCTCCTTCCTGAGAAAGTTGGGTTTTTTTTTTGTTTTTTTTTAACTCCACAATGAATTAAAAGTTCATAATAGGCTTAAAAATGACACTAGGAAACCTAGGGGAAAAAATGAAATGCTTTGGGTGGTTAAGCGCTATATTTCTCCCAGAGTTACAAATAAAATTAATGGGGAGAATCTGAGATTTATATTTAACAAACCTTTCCAGGCTCTGTGGACACTTTTCTGACTCACTCTTACAATGGAAAAGCAACTGGATTTGGGAAACCAATTAACACCATCAGTCACATGGCAAGTTTTTAAATATCTACCAACCTGAAATGGTCAGGATATGAAAGTAAAATTATCATAATCAAGTTGAGTATGTTTTTGCTGACTTTTTGCTATTCTTTTTGTCTAAATTCCCTGGAGAAAAATAATTCTGAAGTCAACCTTCTGGGGAGCTTTCCAAACATACCAGAGACTCTTTACCCCATTTCCCAGAACTCAGAGACACCCCCGCTGAGGGAAGGGGGGTTACCGTCAGTCCAAAAGAGGCCTGGCCCTCAGCTTCCCATCCTAACAAGATCCAACGTGGAGATCCAAAGCACGAAGTTGGGGTAAGGAACTTCAGTACTTGTATCATACCTTCTGATTCCATCCCGAAACATCTCCGTGTTTCCTCACCACTCCGTGTCTGCATACGTTCACATGATGGAGAGCATCCACGAGATCAGAAGATACACAGTGTGTCACCACACCTTCCTAAGTGTTCCAGTTGGCTCTAGCTGATTAATAGAAGCAGCAGTGTCTCGTTTGACTTTGTGTCTGTAGACTTGCAAGATGTGTCTGGCAGGAAGGTTAGGAGACATGAGATTCTTTGTCCTTATAACGAATGCCATGTGTTGTGACCAGATTCCATCTTTAGGACAGAAGCATGTGTTCCCCAGCTACTGGGATCACTGGTGGCTGATGGCTTGCAGCTGAGCCCTCCTCTCCCAGCACTGATCCAGAGTCCCTCAAATGTGCCTTTCATGGCACCCCTCAAATTAAGAGAGATGCCTACCCTGCCATTTAGAAGTAGGTCAAACAACTTAACACACATTCATGTCTTTTTTTTTTTTTTTTAATTTTTTTTTCAACGTTTTTTATTTATTTTTGGGACAGACAGAGACAGAGCATGAACGGGGGAGGGGCAGAGAGAGAGGGAGACACAGAATCGGAAACAGGCTCCAGGCTCTGAGCCATCAGCCCAGAGCCTGACGCGGGGCTCGAACTCACGGACCGCGAGATCGTGACCTGGCTGAAGTCGGACGCTTAACCGACTGCGCCACCCAGGCGCCCCACACATTCATGTCTTAATGACTTAGCGCCCACTGGGCACTACACTTCTCGAACTTTCAACAGCTGGACACTACTACCTTCGTTTGCTGTTCGGCATCGTTTCTCACATGGTACTGGCTTTTTTCCATACTGACTGCTGAAACCAGCTTTGAAAGGACAACTGCAATCCAGCATGGGAACTGAGAACTCTCTCAAGCTCATAGTTCCTGCAGAGTCCCTGTGAATCCACTAGAGAGCCGTGGGCACTTAGGGGCAGTTTGAAAACCAGTCCTTGGGGTGATTTGTCACTCATAGGGTCTCATGCACTCAAAGGAGCACCCCCTTCTCCATGGGCAGACCAGAGCTGGTGACTGTTTGGGGCAGAAATAGGACAAAGGAGTATACTTAAAGTCATAAGCACCTGCATCAGTTTGGGACAATTTTAAGGGGTTATTCCAGTTTCCGAGCTCCCAGGAAGCATCGGAGGCCTCGGTAGCAACCACACTGCCTTTCAGCTTCTCCCTCTGCCAGTCCTGTCCCTCCTCTCTGCCCTGAGGTGACTCCCAGAATGTTCCACAACGAATCTCCTGCATGCTGGTCTGCACCACTCCGTGCACATGTCAGGAAACCGAACCTGTGACAGTCACTTAAGATGAAACATTCACAAACGCAGGAGAATGCTACCCTCTCCAGCTAGACAACTGAAATCTTACTTTAAGTAGTATTTATTTTTCTATATCATTTCTGAGTTTTGTTTGGGGCTGCATAAACACCCAGCAATTTAACCTCCCTTTTTTCCCTCAAATTCCAACAATATGAAAACCAGCACTGCATTAACTCCATTCCACAGCTGCTGGGATCCTTTGGAATTATTTCAGTGGTGGGCAGACTGTCCATATGTTACACCTCACTGACGCGACACTGCACATGTAGCTAAAAAGAGCCTCGATCTTGTGTTTTCCATGATAATTTTATCTATAGCAATGACACAAAGGACTTCTAAAAAGCTACCCTTAGAGATACAATTTATTTTAAACATACCCACGCAAAGGGAAGCCCCATGTGGAAGAAACTTGTCCGTCTTACCCTAGTGCCTACAGCGATGCATAGCAAATTATAGGAATTCGATAGCTGTATCTATTGTTGAATACAAGAATCTCTGAAATCCAGTTTTCACACTGTCTTTAAGGATGGTTACTTTTCTGAAATCTAAGTACAGGACAGAATTCATTCATCTCTTTTATAAGATCAGTTGTGATTATTGTGACATGTGTGTATTTTAAAAACAAAGCTCACTCAAACAGATGTGCTCTGCTCTTGGAGAATGGCAGGAGGCCATCCCCAGTAATAAAGTAACATATCCATCATGTACCTTAGAGGCACATTTCAATGTTAAAAGTTAAAGAAATAAATAGTGATTTTTTTTATTGCTGTCACAAGTACAGTATCAGAAGTTGGCAAATGCAAGAAATGACTGCCTATAAATTTACTATATGTTATGAGCACTGTTTTAAATGGCCACGAAGCAGGTGTCTGCTAGAGACTTGCACAAAGCTAAGAGGTTCATAAAAATATAAATGAACAGTGGAGCTCTGTCTTAGATCTTATAATTTAAGATCTGACAGGACACATGGTTTTACTTTTAATTTGAAGAATATATAAATGGCACCAACCACTACTATAAAGATAATTACAGTCTATCACTTTGTCATAGCAACTAAGTAAGACAGCCTGTTGTATTGTTATGATTATTATTAAAGTTACTCAGAAGAAAAAGGCAAAAGCTGGGTGAATAAGGCTTAAAACTAATTCAATATAACCAGAGCCAGAATGGGAAAATTGCTGGTCATAAAGCTGGTCTACTGAGAAAAGGAACAGAAACTGCTTCTCTTTAAAGGATGGCCACTCGTTGAATTAAATCAATGGTTTGAGGGTAGCAGGTGCGGCAGTATCTAGCGCCTAATTGTACAAAGAGCTACAACTGCATGCAGTGTTGTATCTAGAGCTTGAGAAATGCACTGCTTTACCCCATAATGAGTTTACCTGGTCATCCTCTAGCATCGAATCAGACAGAAAAACAACAGGAAGAAAATGAGGAGATGTTTTTATGAGGGAAACTAGGCTAGATCCCAAGGCTGTTGGAAAGGCAAGTCCACCTCTCAGTCTGCCTCCATTTCAGTTCTTAACCCCTATCCTCAATTTTCTTACGCCATCCAGAAGAGAAAACATTCGGACTAAAATGGCTGGAAAGAATCTCTCCTCCCATCCTACCCCAAGCTTTACAATCCTACTCTGTACCAGTAAAGACTTCTCAAACTTTGGTGGTTGGAAGGTGTCATCAACATTGTACTGAACACAGGATTTTATCGAGCACGGTCAGTGAGGGCCAGTACTTCACTCTCACTGGCCTGAGTTTCAATCTCCTCATCTACCTGGGTGACTCAGGCTCCCATGAGCCCTACCATATTGGGTTATCATTCAAATTCAATGAAATTATCTATTCAAGTGCTGAACACACAGAGCTCGATAAATAAATCAGCATCCGGAAGAGGAGTACCAGTCCCGCAGTGGTAGAGACCATGACAGGATGTGTGACTGGCATCGTACCAACCAGTGAGGACTAAAAAATCTAACTGCCATGGTTCTTCGTCTGTGGAACTATATTCTGTTGGGAAAGATAAATGAGAAAGGTAAGCAAATGGATAAATAAATACAGGAATACGTTTACAATACATAAAGTGGAAACAGTGCACATGGGAATCATGAATTTTGCAAAGGTGGTCAGTGTGGGGGTGGAGTGGACAGTATGGAGAAGGGGGCATTTGAGGGGTCCCTGGGTGACTCAGTCGGTTAAGCGTCTGACTTCAGCTCAGGTCATGATCTCACAGTTCGTGAGAAAGCCCCGTGTCAGGCTCTTTGCTGACAGCTCAGAACCTGGAACCTGCTTCGGATTCTGTGTCTCCCTCTCTCTCTGCCCCTCCCCTGCTCATGCCCTCTCTCAAAAATGAATAATTTTTTTGAAAATTTTAAGTAAATAAAATAAGATGTATACAGTGATATTTCACTATTATCTACATAGTTTAGCTGTGGGACCTTGCAACAGATATTTCTGCATGCTTCAATTTCCAAAGTAGAGATAATGACAGCATCTTTTTTCATGGGGTATTATGAGGATTAAATGAGTTCACATAAGCAACATTTTTAGAACAGTGCCCAGAATCTAGTGAAGTTCTAAATACAAGTTAGCTATTATGATGGTATTGTAAAATATATCCCCAAACTTAGTAATGAAGGAATTCATGGCTCTGGTTCTAAATTCTGTTTATCACTAACTGGACAATAGCCATTAGAGTCATGACAGATCCCCAAGGAAAACAAGGAGACCAAAAAGCAGAGTTACATTTCCACATGCCCTCACCAAGTAGTTGAATCACCGTTCAGTTTCATCTACCTGTCTTTCAGTAATTTTTTGTCAGTTTCATCCAGGAAATTTTCATTTTTGCTGGTGTCATTCAGTTCTTAAAATGAATCAGAAGATACTATAATTATATATATATTTTTAAAATGCTTGTTTATTTTTGAAAGAGAGAGAGCACACAAGTGGGGGGAGGGTCAGAGAGAGGGAGACAAAGAATCCCAAATAGGCTCTAGGCTCTGAACTGTCAGCACATTTCCCAACTCATCAGAGGGGCTCAAATCCATGAACTGGGAGATCAACCATGAACACTCAACCAACTGAGCCACCCAAAGTGCCCCACCAAAATTTTCTATTTTTAACAAAAGGTGGAAAGCCACTGAAAGTGTTATCATTTGAAAGACTTTAAAAGTAGGTTTGTAAAATTCTGTTTCTCTGTTATCTAAATGAATATAGAATTTCTAGGAAACATAAATAGTATTTGGTGACAAACTATCAATTAATAAATTCATTTCCAAAGCCTCATTTCCAAATGTTCTGTATGTTGTAGAAGTTTATTTTTAAAATCACTTCTGTTTTCACTCCTTTTTAGAATGATGAGAAACATCTAATATTTTTCAAAATAACTGCTGGGAATCTAGTGGTTACTCTCTTGTCACTACAGAAAAGGTCAGCAAACTTGGAACCATCTTGTTCTTAGAAAAGAAAGATAGGATATTCATTTTTAAGTTTGACAAGTCTTCAGGTTACTTTGCTCAAGATAACCAAAGAATCTCCACATGGCTCAGAAAACATTCACTGTCATTTCCAAATGCATCACAAAATACTGTCAAGATTCTACAATAATTTAACAAGTATCTATTCTTTCATAAAATAAGATATATCAATGCAACATGCTGGTCAATGTCTCTGGTATAAGGTTCTCAACTTTTAAAGAGCTCAGTCTTGAAGGCTAGAGAAATAAACTTCCTATTGGTGGTTTCTCATTAAACTTACCCTGAAAAATTATTTGTATCCCCATCAAAACGGCTGCTCCTCAGTGATTACACTCACATAAATTCTCAACTATAAGCCATAAATCTATCTACTCTGATTCTCCATTAAGGGCTCATCGAAAGAAAAATTCAGTCCTTGTGGCAGATTTGCCCATGTTCCCCTATACTGTGACACTCTTCTCATCTAAAAGTGAGGTCTAGGTCCCCTTCCTTTCAATCCAGGTGGGCTGATGATGGCTTTAATCTATACAGTATGACAAAAGTGACTTCTGAGGTTAGGTCATAAAATTCTGTCTTCGGTGGGGTTCCTTTGTCTGATTCTCTTGGAACACTCACTCTCCAAGGGCTCCATCTTGGAATGCTTCCTCTCAGAACCTAGCTGCCTTATTGTGACAAGCTAAGCCACCCAAAGAGACCATGTGGAGGTGCTTCCAACATACCAGTCACATGAGTGTAGAAATATCCAGATGATTCCAGCCCCAACCATTCTTGTCATAAGTATTCCCAGTTGTCCCTGCTGAGGCCCCAGACATCATGAAGAAGAGACAAGCCACCCCTACTGCACCTTGCTCAGTTCCTGACCCAGAGAATCCAAGAGCATAATAAAATGGTGGTTGTATTATGCCACTAAATTGGGGATGGTTTATTATACAGTGGTCACTGGAACAGATCTTTATAGATTTCACTATCAGAACATAATCTAGGAATGCCTGGGAGGCTCAGTCGGTTAAGTGCCTGACTTCAGCTTGGGTCATGATCTCCTGGTTCATAAGTTTGAGCTCTACATTGGGCTCTGTGCTGTCAATGCAGAGCCTGCTTGGGATCTTCTGTCCCCATCTTTCTGCCCCACCCCTACTCATGCTGTCTCTCAAAAATAAGCAAACGTTAAAAAAAAAAAAAAAGAATATAATCTAACAAACAACATAAGTTCTGAGATGTTGAAACTTCTGTACTTTTACCTAACTATGAGACAAACTTCCCATGAGGTACAGTTTCTTCAAACACTTGTTCCTTGAAAGCTTCAGTATTTTTTACTATCTGCTTTCCAACAGTATTTGCCAGCAAAGGAATGCATTTCAATTGAATGTCATAATGTTTGGAGCATATTACGTGGCCATTTTTACCAGAGAAAGGGAAATAAACTTTTCTTCCAGTGGTATACAGCCAAATACCTTTGGCTTACAGAAGCCTCAAATAAGCTTCTAAGCATTCATCATCAAAAATAGTGAAGTTTTATGAAGTACTGGACTGAATGCTGATTTTAAACGTTCTGAGAGGGAAAAAATTGGAGGTCTGTTTTATAGTTCTGAAGGCTTGTTTTCTTATGAAAAGTTGGAACACATACTGTCAAAAATATGTAATTAACCTTCATACATCCATCACTCAACTTCAACAATTATCATCACAAGGCCTATCTTTCCTAATCGAGATCTCTCCAAACTTCCAGGGTATTCTGATGCTAATCCCAGACATCATATCATTTCCATAAGCATTTCTATATGCATCTCTAACACAGGGGTCAGCAAACTACAGGTTGCAGGTCAAATCCAGCCAGCTGCCTATTATAAATAAACTTTTATTGGAACACAGCCACACTCAACCATTCAGTCATGGTCTATGGATGCTTTCGCCGACAGAGTTGAGTAGTTGGGAGAGAATCTATGGCCCCAGCCTAAGTATGGTGAAGCCAAATTTTACTATCTGGCTCTTATTCAGGAAAAGCTTGCCAACCTCTGCTGTAAAAGATAAAGAATTTTTTTTAAAATAGTAACATAAACTGCCTTGCTCGTTATAATAGTTCCATACTTACATTGGTAATATGGTAATATGATCACGGTAATAGCTTCACACTATGATTGGGTAAGAGTTTTAGTACAAACTAAAAGGTAGAATTTATAATTAACTGCAGTCAAATCAGGGCACTTTAAAAGGATCTGTCAAACCGGATTTGATTGTTACTGTTTTTCCTCACAATATAGAAAACGGGGAGCATGCAGGGAGACCTGAAGAAGTGCATCTCTGCGGTTGTCTTCTGGTTTCATCTGTGCTTGCCTCATGAAGGCTTTTTTTTTTATGTTTTATTTGATATTTGAGAGAGAGAGAGAGGCAGAGAGCATGCAAGCAGGGGAGGGGCAGAAAGAGGGAGACACAGAATCTGGAGCAGGCTCCAGGCTCCGAGCTGTCGGCACAGAGCCCGACGTGGGGCTCGAACTCACGAGCAAGCAGTGAGATCATGACCTGAGCCGAAGTCTGATGCTCAATCAACTGAGCCACCCAGGCGCCCGAGGGCTATTTTCAATGTACAATTTGTTTGCAGAACAGCTAGGACCCATCTTACATAGACCAGTTAAAACCAAAACATCACTCAACAGCCCCCTGCAAGCCCTTTGCGTTGTGTTGACCCTACTTTTCCCAGCCTCTCATGCACCACGGGATGGTTCTGCCTGTAGCCTGAACATGCACATGTGTCAATTTGCATTTTACATATTTTAAAGGCTTTATGTCTTTTATTATTTTCTAGATACAAATTTAGATATTTGATGATGCTGAGTGCAGGCACCATGGATAATCACTAGTATTTTCTGTGTCTTTTTGTATACTTGAAACATTTCACAGAAAAACATTTTGCTCTGCACCCTCAAGAGATCCATATTGCAAACCCCACTTTGAAGGTCTGTGCAGGAATTTTATCACTCTATTCATTTACACTTAAAACATCTGCAGTGCCCAAGCAAATAGATCAATGAATTGATAAGCTACAGCTTGTGCTGTAAATTTAGTCTGTATATTCTGTGGTTGGATATAAATGGGCCCATGTTTCACTCCTCAAAATGTCACTACACCTTATAAATCACATGACCTAGTATGATTACGTTTTTCCCTGAACCAAATAAAAGATGACCCAGGTAAGCTTTATCTCAAACAATACAAAATGGTTTGGTTTTCTTCTGGGAAGTGTATTAAATTGAATGCTGGTATTAATTATAGCACAAAAAAAAAGTCACATTATTTTCAGATAAATTTGTGACAATTTTATACCACTGGAGTTGTTTCCAGTGGTATAAAAGAATAATATTGTTTACTCTCAATTTTCAAATGATAATGTTACAGGCTAGGACATTTGTTGACAGTCATAAGGCAAGTCAGTGGTTAAATATGGATCGTCCAGGAGGATGGGAAGAACTAAAAACATCAGTCACGTACTTCTCACACCTAAGGTCAGTTCACTTCTTTGGTTTGCGTTCTTACATCTACTCTACTATTAGAGAGGCTTAATATTCAAATGCTCTTTTAAAGCCTAAAGTCACAGTGTATAGATACAAAGCCATAGATTTGGAGTTTTGACACCATTAGGTTGAATGAAAAAGTCCATTATCAGTTAAAAAGAAAAATAATAATTTATTAACTATCTATGATGTGCTATACAAATAAATTTTAAAAAAAAAACAATCCCTTAAAGTTGCATACAAATTTACAGAAATAGGCACTCTATTAATTGCAACTTAATACAGCAAATGCCTATTTAAATACTGGCTTCAGAGAGGAGAGATTTATTCTGCTCAATGGAATCACTAGAAGAATCTCCAGTGGGTCCCACCTTTGAAATGGGCTTAGAAGACAAAGTAGGAGTTCAGCAGCCTGATAGAAAGGGCAGGCAAGTTGGTGTCCTGGAATATGCATAACTGCAGAGCTGTGAAAAGTTCATGGCATGTTTTTGTGATTGAAGTGTAAGGAACACAGTGGATCGTGCTGCCGGATGAAACTGGAAGAGGACACTAGGCCAAATTACATTATCAAGGAATGTGTACTTCAGCTTAAAGGCAACAGAACTGCAGTCAACTTGGGGAGAATAATAAAAATGAGGCTTTTAGAAATAGATTTCTGGGGCACCCAGGTGACTCAGTCAGTTAAGTGTCCAACTCTTGATTTCAGTTCAGGTCATGATGTCACAGTTCATGGGTTCAAGCCCCACGTCAGGCTCTGCGCTGACAGTGCGGAGCCTGCTTGGGGTTCTCTCTCTCCCTCTCTCTCTGTCCCTCCCCTACTCAAGCTGTCTCTCTCTCTCTCTCTCTCACAAAATAAACAAACTTAAAAATACTTTTAAAAATTTGAGAAGGAGATTTCTGGTAGAAAGATTAACTGGACTATGGGATGCAGGAAGGTAGCCCAATCTTGCTCTAGTACCTAGTATTACGAGATTCTACCTTGAATTTATGAAGCGATTGTTTTTCCTAGGTCTATAAATCACTTTGGCAAACAACACAGTTATTTTAAGCACTTTGCTGAGAAATGAAATTTCCAGATCAAGAAACCTTATACTGTGAGGGGAGCACCGTAGTGTGGAGCTGGGAAGCAAGCCACGGTGATTCCCAATCCCAGGAAGTAGCTGATTGTGGCTTTCCAATGAAGCCCTTCTTAATTCTTTCAATACAATCTTGGCTCCTCTGATTTGGGTAAAATTCTATTTCCTACCCAAGACAATGCTTTAAATTTAACTATGCTTGAAAGGGCACTTTTTTTTTTTTCCTTTTTATGCTGGTATCCCTGTGTTCAATAGTTAAGTAAGCTTTTAAATCATTTAAAATTGGACCTAATATAAAAGGCCAAATATTTAAGAAGCCAGGGCTGTCTACTAGGCAAATATTTACACAATCTTTAAAACATTCAATATTTATTCACCCAGCCTTAATTGTCGTTTCTAAGACATCAGTCAATGTAAATACATGCTAACTGGAAATAGGGGGCTAGAAATGGACTCCAGAAGAGAAACAGCTCTTATCCTGGTAACTCTTCTGGTTTTATTTCCCTGGAGTTCAATATATTACAACTTAAGTATTTTTTAATTTAAAAAGTTCCATTATAACCTCTTCATAGTTGCACCAACCCAGACCCTCCTCCCCCCAACCAGGACTGTTAAAATTTACTGTGCAGGTGCATCAGTTTAACATGGTACCACTGCCAACAATGATCCCCTTACATCACAAAGGAAATCTGGAGCGTTTTCAACATTGTACCTTGGAGATATTATTTGCACAGGTCAATAAAAAGAGATCAAGAAACCCAGGTAGCTATAATGAGCCCATTTTTATTTTTGCTAGCACTGGTTTTATTTAGTAGCATCAGATACATTCTTATAGAGATATATTTGGCTTCCAACACTGGGCCAGGGGGGCGGGGAGTAGCTGAAGAGCTTAATTAAAAACATCCTCCTTCCCAAACCTACCAGCAAAATCTAATTTCTTAACACTCCCTATTATATAGCACTAGAAAACAATAACACAGAGCACTTAGGATTGTTCCCATCAGAGTTAAGAAAATATGTCTGAAAAACATTTTCCCCCTGTAGTAAGAGCAGCAATCCATATTTTGCACCAGTAATAAGCCTACGCTAAACACACACACACACACACACACACACACACACACACACACACACACACACACGGGGGGGGGGGGTGTACGCGCAAGTCACTGTTAAGCCAGGTTCTATTTCCCTTAAAAGGAAGGGTACAGAGATGAGCAGAGAGAGCCCTCCACTGAGGAATAGCTCTGACTGGCTATAGCATAATAAACTGCTGTTTACCTTTTGGATTCTATTTATGCCACATGCACATTGTTCATCATTATTAAATGATCCTTTTTTATCTTTCCATGACAGTTACATATTTTAACAGGTGACAGTTTGCCTTTATAAGCAGCAAAACACTGGTTTATTAGTATGCTTGTGTGGCATAAAATAGAGTTCATTTTTTACTGAAATAACTGGAGGAAAGAAACATCAATTGTGCAGGGTTCTGAATAGCTCAATGGGTATAGAAGGTACTGGCAATAAATTAAGATAGGTTTGCTTTATTTATGAGTCTTAGGTATTCCTTCACAGTTGCTACTCTGCATGAATTTTAAGGGGCCCTTTGATGGGCAAGTCCATCTGAAACAGGATCATAAACTCTTACAGGGTTTCACAATTAATTGCTTCTCTGTAGTAAACTCAAGGAAGAGTATAATTCTACTACTCAGAACATTCTCCCTGTCCCCTGACTACGCTGAGAGTGAGAGAGAGAGAGAGAGAGAGAGAGACATTATGATACTAGTGAGTCACTGAAATAGCAAAGTATGTTCCTCATCAGCTTTAGATGTTAGCAAACCCCAACCCAACTCATTCTGGAAACAGCCAGTGATGTCCTGGGTGTATTCTTAGAATGAGGATCTGGGGCAGTCCCTTAGCCTGCTGACTTGTAGGGAATAAGCTTAGGAACTCCCTGAGCTTGCAGCAGTGGGTTAACAAGGCATAAAGAATTAGAAAGCCATAGGATGAACACAGCCAAGTTTGGGTAAACAAGATTAGTTAAACAGGGCAAAGGCCCCCAGTATAGGACAAAGGTATAGGATTAGGAAATCTCAAGATGAAAGGATCCAAGAGGAGGTAAACAAGGTTAGGTATTCAGGGCAGAAATGCCCCCCAACTTAGTACAATAGCAGAAAGCTGCTTTCACAGGAAAACAGGACTTTAGACCACAGCAGGGAGAAGTTGCCTAGAGTGGAGCTAATTAGCAAAATAAAGGTGCTCTGTTGACCCTCAGGAAGCATGCTCTTTCTTGTCCCCTAGACCAGTTCAGGTAAACAGAGGTGGCGCCCCACTTGCTGTAAACAATCTTCCCCCCAAGCACCAGAATTGTGTTTTGTCTTGACCCAAACCCCTAACACCGCATATCTACAAAACCCCCTTTTCCCATGCTCCATGAGTTTGATGTTAACGGTTTCACTGTCTCTTTTTGCACGCCCATCACCCTTATAAGCCTTCTGATACTAATAAAAACAGAGCAAGGACCGTTACTCAGGGGCTCCTGTCTCCTACCAGACATTGTCCTCTCTCACATTTTAATCCTGGGTCCCACTCTCTTGCTGGACTAGAGAGAACTCCAGACCCAGAGCCTATGACACTGACTGATGCTGTGGACCCCTGGGTACCCCAAGGAAGACACCATTCCTAGCAAATAGCATGTAAGAATCTCAACGGCCACAAACTTCATATGCCACTGTTTGCGTTTGTATTTAATAAACATAAATAAGTAAAAATCCTGCCTGCAAATAATACTTTGTTGTACGTGCTTTGGGAGAAGGCAAACAGCCCATCGAGCACAGAATGCCAACATTCAGCACTGCCAACGAAGCCAAGTTAGTAGATCATTTCTATAGCTGCACGTAGGAAGCATCTCATTGGGTAAAATATGGCCCTTTCGAATGATGGACGCACCAGAGGTGTCTCCCAAGCACAGGTGTGGTGCAGGGCGAAGATAATGGGCCTGGCTGGTAGCTTAGTTATTTGTTTCTCACCTGACAGGTGAACTGTTCTGTCTGCATTTTCGAGGAGACATAACTACACCTGTCACTCCGAAGGCAAAGCGCACTCAGGAATACCACTGCCAAATTCCTGATGGTTAGGATTTCATTCTCAGGGGTCAGGCATTTCACAAATCGATGCCGAGGAGGGAAGCGGTGTTTTTTTGTTTTTGTTTTTGTTTTTTTAATTAAAATCTTGAGGGACAACCATTTATTTTATCTTAGCAAGGGTTTGGCACAGACAGGGATAAGGGCTGTTTCTTCTCCAATAAGTTTAAAAGGGAAAAAGAAAAGAAAACCCCAGCCACAGAGAAAGCGGTCGTTAACTCTTCCAATATGCATTCCTCTCTCCTCCCTCTTCCTTACCTCCTCTACCTTTTCACCAGCATCCACACACCCGGGCCCGGAGGATATGTCTTATACATGTTTTCATTATAGCACTTAAAAAAAAAAAAAAAAAAAAAAAGATCAGTCAGCTTTTTGCACCCTTCTCTTGCGCTAAAGTTGCTTCTGCCCTTTGAAAATATGAAAGCCCTTGAGTGATTTTATATTTTCAAAGGGTAAAAGTGCTAAAGAGCACTTCTCGATTTCAGAGACGAGGAAAAAAGTAAATCAGTCTGCCTACAGTGTTCACTTGGAAAAGGCAAAAACGAACCACCGATGTGATGAGAAGTAGCTATGGAGCCTGGAGTTATAGAGAAAAAGCACTCAGGAGTCCAGGGCTGGAAAACAAAACACCAGCCATTGCCTCCGCTCATGCCTTTGTGGTGTCCGTTTCTAAAGGAAGCAACGCTTCCCTAACTACTATCGCAATGATGAACACCTGGCCAGTATTAACTCCCACCCTGGATGATGCTTCAGTGTGGGTAAAACCTGTGCCCAGTCCCTACACCCTCTCACCCTTACCCCCAGCCAGCTGCCGTCAACCACCTGCTCTCCTTATGAAGGCTCATCCCTGGTGTGCGGGTTGTCTTTCTGAAGTCCAGTCTTTCCTTAATACATGGCTTCTTCTCTCCACCTTCCCCATCCCACTATTAGACATGACTCTAGGGGCACCTGAGTGACTCAGTCAGTTCAGCACCCGACTCTTGATTTCGGCTCAGGTCATGATCCCACGGTTCATGGGATGGACCCCTGCCTGGTTCCACGCTGACATTGCAGAGCCTGCTTGGGATAATCTCTCTCCCTCTCTCCCTGCCCCTCCCCTGCTCTCTCTTCCTCTCTCTCTCTCTCTAAAATAAATTAAAAAAAGAAAGAAAGAAATTACTGGGGAGCCCAGGTGGCTCAGTCAGTTAAGCATCTGACTTGATTTTAGGTCAAGTCATGATGTTACAGTTCATGAGTTCAAGCTCCACACTGGGCTCCACAATGACAGTGTAGAGCTTACTTGGGATTCTCTCTCCCTCTCTGCCCCTCCCACGCACGTACTCCTGCGCTCGCTTGCTCTCTCTCCCTCTCTCTCAAAATAAGTAAACTTAAAAATATTTTTTAAGAAAAGGGGGCACCCAGGTGGTTCAGTCCGTTAAGTGTCCATGATCTTGTTCATGAGTTCAAGCCCCACGTCAGGCTCTGTGCTGACAGCTCAGAACCTGGAGCCGGCTTCTGCTTCTGTGTCTCCCTCTCTCTCTGCCCCTCCCCCACTCACCATCTGTCTCTCTCTCAAAAATAAACATAAAAAAATTTTTAATATTAAAAATTACTTACAGAGCTGGACTTCAGAACTTAACCTCTCAGAACAAACCAACAGTTACCTCTCCCAAGGACATTTGTGTTTTTCCTTTCTCTGTGAAATAAAGGTTTTGTCTTCTGTTAAATGCACAATCTCAGGCCTAGCCAGCAAGGGAGAAAAGTATTTCTTAGGGTAAGGAGTTTTGCTCTTATTTGTGCAGTGTTGACTGTCCTATCCCCTAAACATTCCTATCCAAAATTCATCACTAAGTTTGGGGATCATTTCCTCTGGGTAAACTCCCACTTCCAAGATTTGGACGGCTGAGGGAGGGGAGAGGAGGTTGCTCTCTGTGGGGCCAGAGCACCCTGTGATATCTCCTTCCCTGCATTTCCCACAATGCCTTGTAAGGTTTATTCTGGCATGTCCCTCAGTAGACTGTAAGATCCCTGATGGTAGTTGCAGCTTGTATTTCTAGAACCTAGTTTCTAACACAGTGACTCAAACACAGTAGAATGAAATATAACTTCGTATCAGAATGATTTTAAGTAGTTTGCATGTATTGATTAATCCGCAAAATATCTCCTTGCAGTAGGTACTATTACTTATCCCCATTTTACAGGTAAGGAGACAGAAACACAGAGGTGTTAAGCAATTTTCCTATGGCCACATAATTAGTGCTAAAAACTGAGTTCTAACTCAAATAGTCTGAGGTTATAGGAACTATTCTCCACTGCCTTTCAAAAATATATACACAATCAATATACTCAAATGTTTTTTGGAAGAAAAAAATTCAGATCATTTACAAGATGTTAAAGTAACTCGTTTCGGATCATACATCTTCCAATTTTATTTCCTTCTCTGCAATCTCTATTTCTTCCTTTTGAGGCTAAGTTAAAAAAAGGCCCTATAATCTGGCTAGCCCCATGCATGGATGTGTTAAATTCATGTTAATTCTCCTACCTAAATACCCATTAATGGGACTAAATCTCTTGGTGAGTCTCCGGCAATAAAAGCCCAGTTAGAAATGCAGGTAACTTATTTTTTACCTGAGGTGATTATTTGGCCTATAATTAATATTACCAACTATTATCAGTTCCTACATCAACTCATGCATAATCTTTGCCCAAAGCAAGGTCAGTCATACATAACACCGACTCCATGGCAGAAGGCTTACTGTTGCAATTTTTCCCTGATGTACAGGAAGCATAAGTTAGCCCCCGAAACAGCAAAGACCATACAAGTTACGGCCTGGTCACCAGCCAGTGCAAGACCAGTGAGGGGGACTCACTGGCTCACCAAAGCCCCAGAGAGCCAGAGTTCATCATTTCTGAGCTTGCTTCCTCCACTGTTTTACCACAGGGGAAAACAGAGCTGGTGTTCAAGGGCATTTACACATTAGGAAACATTGTAATCGATCAACTGCTGATACCAGAGACCACAGCCAAGGACAGAACCAAAGGATAGATTCCAACACACATTGGCTTAGGGAACCACGAGCAAACCTGGTAACTAAGGTGGCCGGGAAAGCCACTCTGGGGCACTTACTATAGCTGGGTCTAAAGGGAGTATTCTACCCAAAGAATCCTGGATACTCATGTGAATCTCCATTATAAAGTTGGAAGGCACCTTGGTATGACACAGAAAAGAATATATGAAATGGAGGTAAATGGACCTGTGCTTCAAATCCTCCCCTTCCACTACTACAGGTAAGGATGGCCTTGGGACAGAATATCCAAGTTTTAATTTCCTTATGTATAAGACAGATAATAATGCCTATCTTACACAGTTAGTGTAGGAAGTAAAGCATATGTATGTCAAGCATCTACCATGATGAATGGCACATAGCAGACATTCACATGGTCACATATAATTAGCAAGCCATAGCTCAGCACACAAATATTCATTGTAGCTGATAACTATCCATCCATTCATCTACTCGTTAATTCCTTGAATTACTAAAATGTGCCCAACAACAAGTATGCAATGATTCAGGAAACAACACGCCTGTCATCAAGGTGTTTTATAAAGAAACATAAACAGGCATTCAACTCACTACACAGATGACTTCCAGCTATGAAACTGATGCCATTACAGAGATGCACACATGGGGCAAACACTTTTGTAGATTAGGAATTGTAGAAGCTTTCATTCTGGAGGTGAGGACTTTAGCTAAGAGAGGTGCTGGTGGTGGTGAAGGAACAGATGAATTGAGAACATGTTAAGTCACACAGATTGCCAACAAATATGGTCTTCAGATTTTTATTTTCTGCATCTTAATTACTTCAGATGCATTTCATTAATAAATCAGTTTAAGAAGAAGGTGGGAAGGAGACTTGGCAAAGACTAACTGCTCTAATCTTAATTAATTTTGCCTATGAAAATTCCCTGTAATTGTTTGCTTCCATCCAAGAAAAAAAAAAATACAGAATAGGAGTGTATGTAATGATGATTGCTCTTGGCTAACTAGAGACGACTTCACCACAGCTGAGACAGCCTGCACCCACATATGAAAAGTAAATATTCTAAGTAAGTGTATCCCTACTTATCTAAGCCCACAATAGTTAGAATAGCTCATTCTAGCCGAGGTCTGATTCATTCTGATGCTGAGATGAAATCCGTACATGGTAACAGACCAGGTATAGAAAAACCCCTCTTCAGGGGCGCCTGGGTGGCTCAGTCGGTTAAGCGTCCAACTCTTGGTTTCGGCTCAGGTCATAATCTTGCCACATTCCTGGGTTCAAGCCCCGCATTGGGCTCTGTACTGACAGTGCAGAGCCTGCTTGGGATTCTCTGTCTCCCCCTCTCTCTGCCCCTCTCCCACTCACTCTGTCTCTCAAAAATAAAAATAAAAATAAATTAAAGAAAGAAGCGCATTCCTTCAAAGTTGTCTTGGGAGTATTCAAAAAAAAAAAAAAAAATGAACCAAAACAAGCATTCTGAATTTCAAAATGGTAACCACACACCATCCTCCTACTGAGAGATTAAAAAAAAAAAAAAAAAAAAAGACTGGGTGTCTTTTATCTAGTCAGCTCAATGAACTCAAAGAGCTACTATAGAAGTTCTCTGAAGAGCTCACTGCCAGCGGTCATGGGGCACTACAGCCACAATGGGTGCGACCACTAGCCCTGTGCGGTTGTTGAAAAATAACAAATATGTGCTATTTTCACACTTGTCCAAAGCACTGAAGAGATGTCACAGGGATATACTCAGAATCTGCTACCAAGAAGGTAACACTCTGAAAAAATAGAAGAACTCAAGTTTTTGGTTCATACCCAGATAATTTGTTGTTCCTCTCTCAAAATGGTAGAGACAAAGAGGAACCAATGGGGATGTACAGGCTAACAGAGTCACCGTGAGGAATATGGCTTCTACCTGGAGAACTCCTCTGAGTGGTTGGGTATCTCCTGGGATTTTCTATTCTCTATTTTCTATTCTCTCATACTTTCCTGTCTTTTCAAATTTCTTAGAATAAACACATAGTATTTTCCAAATGAAGGGAAAAAAAAGTACTTTCACCTAAAAGAACTACTTAGAGGAAATACAATTAAACTTCCCTGCGCTTAGTCGCATGAACTTAACCATTTAGCCTATTCATGACTTTTGGGACGGAAACAAGAATGCCAGCTCCTAAAACTCCCACTGCCAGGCCTGCTGGCTCACTGACTGGGCTTCCTGATGTTCTCCCATCTGGAAGCTCCCAGCAGTAAACAGTTGAGTGAAGGGGGCACTGAGAGTTCACCTCAATGACTTGCATCAAAGAGCAAGTCGGGATGCTTCCTCCAGAACTGTAACCATCACAGGGCCTTGGGCCAAAGAGTTATTATGTATAGCTGGTACCCTCTTATCTCCAGTCTTTTTCCTATCATTTCCCGTTTTTGAACCCTCAACTCAAATACCCAGGATCCTTAAGTTCTCTTCTGATAAAACAAATTCCCAACTATCCAGGCTCATTCAATCAGAAAACCAGCATGCTTTCAACCTAGCAAAACTTCCCTAACATGGGACCACTAAACACTTGTTCCAAGTTCTTTGGCTAATTTAGGCTACCAAGATAACAGCGAATATTGTGGAAGTGTGTTATCATTCCCATAGGTTTTGTATTTTATTAGATGGGGTAGTACAATGATTTCACCAAAACACATTATACACCTAAATAGTGGTTTTGCAGTTAAAACACCTTAAAACCCAACTTATACCAAACACGGCCCTGTGCCAGGTGTTGAGAAGGTACACTAAAACAAAAAATTATCTCTGACCTTGGGTGGGAAAAATCAGGAGCGAGAAACACTTATAAAAAAAGAACTAGAACATGGTATGATTGGTGCAGCACCAGAAGTGATGTCAAGGTATGGAAATACAGCATTCAACAAGAAGAATTTAACCTCTAGGAGGGGGGAAGATTCGAGGATAGTGGTCTGTAAAGGCAGATTTGTTCAACAAGGGGCAGGAACAATGGCACAGAGATGTGAGTCCACACAGCATGCTAGGGAAATACCCAGTGTCTGGATGTGAAGTGAATGTCATTGTTGGCAATGGACTCAACCAGTCTAAGAATCTCGAACCTGCCACATACATCTCTTTACCTTGATCGCAGTATCTTCACATTAGTTCATACTTCTGGACAATGTCTAATAGGTTAGTTCTTTGCCTGTGGAATGGATAATGAAAGGTGTTCTGGAATAAGCTCAAGAAAAAAATAGGGTCAGGGACCACCTGACCGTCTAAGATTTGTGTGGTCCACAAATCTTAGTCATCATGGGGAGGATAATACAATGAGATTAACTGGATAATCTCCTACAGCCCTTCATTTACAAATCCCAGTTTCATTCAATGGTTTATCAAATATCTATTCAGTAAAAGAACATATTCCGTCCAAAGGTATGAAAGATGATTAAAACACCATGCCTGTTTTCAGAAGTTTCCACATAACAGGGAGCAAGAGAGAAATAAATATACCTAAAACAATACTCAAGGCAACATTGCAGAAGTGTAAGCACAAAATGCACAAGACAAAGGAAGTTGTGGGGTAGTTTTGAGGCACAGAAAGGAGTCTACTTAAGTAGAAGGTACACGAAGAAACAGTAGGAATTAAAAACAAACAAAAAACCCTACAAAGGTTTGCTGGAAGTGTTCTGAAGAACATTTTATGCCACACTAAACAATGTCCATGTAGGTATGAAATGTTCATACAGGGGCACCTGGGAGGCTGAGTCAGTTGACTGTCTGACTTGAGCTCAGGTCATGATCTCAAGGTTCATGGGTTCAAGCCCCACACTGGGCTCACCATTATAAGCCCTGATTCCACTCTGCATCCTCTGTCCCCCTCTCTCTCTGCCCCTCCTCTGCTCACACTCGCTCTTTCAAAAATAAATAGACATTAAAAAAAAATGGAAATGTTCATACATTACAAAGGTGACATCACAGATCATCAGAGAAAGAAGAGGGACTTCTCAGTAAATGGTTCTGGGACAACTGGTTATTCACATGAAAGAAAGAAGTGAAACTTCCAACTCAAACTCTATGCAGAAAAATATGAAATGTATTCTAGGTGGATTAAAGGCCAAAATAGGAAAGATCAAATTATACAATTTAGAATATAGGAGAATATTCAATTGCATTTAGGAAGGATTTCCTAAGCACAACACCAAAGAGCTAAGCATAAAATGGTAACACTAAAATTGAAACTTAAGTTCATGAGAAAATAAGGTAAAATATCCAAGTCATCAAGAAATACTGTAAAGTAAAACAATAAATAAAAATAAAACACTAGGAGAAATATCAAGCACACCTAACACATTAAGGCTTCTATAAAATATTTTTGACACATATATACTTAAAGCTACTATAATTCAATAAGATAATAAAAAATGAACAAAATACTTGAGTGTTTCACAGAAGAAATACAATTGGCAACGAGGTATATGAAAAAAATGTTTTAATTTCATTAGTAATCAGAAATATGGAAATTAAGTCCATGCAGAGATCATCACGTTCAAACCACGAAAAAGCAGCAGAAACCTCCAGGCCCAGAAACACCAAATGTCGGCCAACGTGAAATGACGAGAGCTTATAAATTGCTGAAAATGATTTGGCGCCATCTGGAATATTCAACATGCTGGTGTTCGAGGTCTCAGAACTGTCTTAGGTATGTAAGAAACACTTGAAAATGGGTACCATTAGACACTCGTAACAACGCTCCTAGTTAGCACTTTTTGGAACAGAAAAAAATCTGAACAAACCCAAATTTCACCGACAGCAACGTAATTATGGTTGAGTCACACCACTGAATATTGTATCTGAGGGAAGTGAATCAACAACGGCACATGTTAATAACAGAGATAGAACACAATCTTGGTCGTGACAAGCAACAACTGCTGAGAAATACGTAGACTCTAATTTAAATACATCTCCAAAGGAAGTAAAAGTAAACTGTGTAGAAGTACATACATATTTGTTTAAACGGTTTGTTAAAAACAAGGAAATGACGAGCGCAGAATGTGAGCATGATTACTTCTAAAGGAGAATCGCAGCGGTGCACTACGGGAGAAACGCACCAGAGTCAAGTGTTGAGAATGCTCCACTTCTTACGTGCGGTGGTTAAGCACACAAATACCCATTTTAGTTTCATGTTTAAAAAACTACTTATTCATCCGCAACAATACCATCACAAAATGTCTTACAGTTTGGATTTGATTTCACAGACAAATAAGAAACCGCTGGCAGTTGTAAACAGGGCAGTAGTGTTAGAAACCCTTGTGGGGCACCTGGGTGGCTCAGTGGGTCAAGTGTCTGACTTTGGCTCAGGTCATGATCTCAAGGTTCATGGGTTTGAGTGCCGTGTCGGCCTCTGTGCTGACAGCTCAGAGCCTGGAGCCTGCTTAGGATTCCATGTCTCCCTCCCTCTCTGCCCCGTCCCGGCTCACACAGTCTCTTTCCTCAAACACAGGTGAACACTGAAGAAAATTAAATAAGGAAGGAAGGAAGAAAGGAAAGAGAGAAAGAAAGAGAGAGAAAGATAGAAAGAAAAACTCTTGCCATGGCTGCGGCAACGATGTCCCCACCTACCCCTCTTGGTCAGCAACACTGCTGGTACCCGGGACCCTGCCCGACACTATAGGAAGGCTCTACACTGCTTCTATCCTTCAGACATGAAGACCAGGATGATGACATTAATCCACTCGGAAAGATCAATACTTATCATTTACATCCTGGGCCTAGAAGCTGGATGATGTGTTAAGAGGATAGGAATCTACATCTGTGGGTCCTGGGCTTGTGTCCAGAAGGGAAACATGGTACAACCTCCAAACCTGGGTTCTTAGAAGTCTCCAGCCCTTATACATAACCACTGTCAACGATTCTCATTCCTTTTAGTAATACCTCAGCTGTTCCCAAGCAGGAGACGTCTAGCCCCCAAAGGCTGAAATGTTTTGTGCCATCATCCAATTTCACTCATCCAAGTCACCTGGGACACCATGTGGAAGGAGGAGGCCTAACATGGAAGCGGAAGCAAACTAGGATCAGTCACCTTCGATCCCTTACTTTTGCGAGGACAGTGATTTTCAAATTACCTTGCTAAATTTCAAAACACGATCAGAATCTACATTTATACACAATCGGCGCACCCATTAAATCAACGGTTCTCAATCTTATGTTCTCAAGCTGAGAATCTCCTGGGGAACTTAAAGAAATACCAGTGGGTCATCCCCCAGGGGATTCCGATGTGCTTGCTCCGAGTAGAGGCCCTGCCAACAGCGGAGAACATCAGAATTACACTGTTGATCCTCATCATTTAAATCACACACGTAGATTCCTACACACCCAGGTCACGCTACACATTTGGTGCTCATCTTTCGATCTATTGTGTTTCAATAAAACCACTTAAACATACTTTAAACTGTTAAACATCACTTTTCAGCTCAAAAAAAGAGTTAATGGCCACACACATTCTAAGTACCTGCATATGATGGTCTCCCCCATCCTGGCTGACAATGCTAGAGATGTTCGACTTTCTGCTGAGTTTGGGGAGGGGGGTGGGAATGGCGCCAGGTGATGACCAGCCATTTGCACATCCAAAACCCGACCACCATTTCCAGGAGCAAGATCCTTCACTGATTATTACTAAAAATAATCAAACCCCGAAAGCTCTGACACCTAATCTCCAAGAATCAGAAGTCTTCAACACCCTACGTGTTTAACACTTTTCCAGCGAGCTGGCTTTGCCATGAATCATCATCAAGATCCAGTCACCGGAGTTTCCAAGCTCCAACTTAACCACAGGGTTTGCTTTTTGCAAGTTCTCGTGGCCTTCAGAGGGGCAGAATTCACTTTAAAATAAGGAACAATAGGGGCTGCATGAGAAGAAGCAACTGAAGCTTTTAAAATTACATCCAGTCACTGACTCTGAATGTAGATTTATAGCCTTTTGAGGGTATCACCAGCATACTGTTGCCAGCATCGAAAGCCTTGTAAGAAGCAGCACCAGTTAAACGCTTATGCACATTTGAAATCTGCTCCAGCTTGTGTCCTCAGTGTGTCCACCATCATGAGCAATTGAATAACACCACCTAACAGGCCCAGCTGACCATTCAAATTGGAAAGGGTTCCCTTCTCACCACACCTGAATACACAGATTTAAACACGGAAAAATGCAAGTTGGAAATAATTTACTTGCCCAGGTAAGTAGGTATGTGGCAAATACCATTCTAAAACTGTATCCTTTGGGTAAAGTATAATGCACGGCACTAACATCACATAGTGTTAGTGGAAATAAAGTTAATATACTCTTTCCTATGTACAGGTTTTTTAAATAATTACACTTAACAAGTATTTAGGATGTACTGGTGTTTGTAGTAGAGTCTTAATGCTAGTTCAGTATGTGTTCGTTCATACTGCACACATTTAGTACAAGGATGCAGAAGTAATTGGGACAAAAGCTTAAGACTCACTCCAGAGGGGCGCCTGGGTGGCTCAGTCGGTTGAGCATCCGACTTCGGCTCAGGTCATGATCTCGCGGTTTGTGAGTTCTAGCTCCGCGTCAGGCTCTGTGCTGACAGCTTGGACCCTGAAGCCTGCTTCAGATTCTGTGTTTCCTCTCTCTGCCCCTCCCCTGCTCATGCTCTCTCTCAAAAATAAATAAATGTTAAAAGAAAAAAATTAAAAAAAAAACACTCCAGATTTCATCCCAACACAAATCTATAATGTAGACCCCTTTTACAAAATTAATTAGCTCTGCTACACTGAACTAGCTTGAGTGCCTCAAATCAAAACCCCAACATTCAATGATTAAGAACTAAGCCAAGAAATCTCTATTATTTCAAAGGTATTTAGAAAAATGTAAACATTTTAAATAAAACGAAAACATCCTTTAACAGAGAAAAACAATGATCAATAGTCTTTAGTCTTCTGGTATCATTTCTTTTGAATTTCTTTGTGCCTCTATTGATTATGTTTGTTATTAGAGGCCTGGAAAGGAAAAGAGGGAAGAGTGACATTGAGAGAAGATCTGGATTCATGGGCAGGCACCGACAGAAATGACCTACAGAAGCCAAGAAAGCTACATTGCTTCTCTAGACTTTGGTTGTTCATGTTAAGATGTGGGTCTTACCCTAAAAATATTAGGATTCTCTTCAGCAACATAATTGTACAATTTTCCTCTACAAATGGGAAACAAATACATAGAAACTCAGTGATCAAATCAGTGTTCATCAAATGTTAAACGGAAGGCCACATAGATGCTATCTTCTGCTTTTAGACAATGCCCCTCCACAAAGCTAGAAGCTTTAGAAGCACAGCACAAAGACAAGTATTGAAAACGAGGATTGACCAGCTCCCAGATCTGTTAAATCTCTTTACAAAATGCACCAAAGTCACGGAGGCAAACTTGAAAGCGGAGTGTTCTAACACACAGTGAGTTTTATCACGAGTGTGTTATTAACACAGTGTTCGGAGACTTCTAATATAGAGACAGAAAATATCATAAGTCTGGTTTCTATTAGAAAGGGAAAGTAAGCATCCATGGGCCCCACACCCAAGTGAGCAAACATGAGCTATGGCGGAGAAGGGGCGTCCTATTCATACTGAGGATGAAAGGTACTGAAAACAAAGCAGAGCATCACAGAATGTGAGAGCATGCAGGAGCTTTAAAGACAATTTAGGCATTTCTTCTCACATTAGGAATAAAAACAACCAGGGGCACCGGGGTGGCTCAGTTAAGTGTCTGTCCTACTCTTGATCTTGGCTCAGGTCATGATCTCATGGTTTGAGTTCGAGTCCCCCACAGGGCTCTGCACTGAAAGCACAGAGCTGCTTGGGATTTCTCTCTCCCTCTCTGACTTGTGCGCTCTTTCTCTCTCAAAAAAGAAAAGAAAAAAATAATTTAGTCCTTTCTTCTCACTTTATGAATAAAAAGAACCAGGAGCACCTGGATGGCTCAGTCGGTTAAGCATGAGACTCTTGAAAAGGCTCAGGTTATGATCTGTTGGTGAGATGTAGCCTCCAACCCCAAGTCAGGCTCCACATTATAGGCGTACATATTCATTCATTCATATTCTCTCTCTCTCTCTCTCTCTCTCTCTCTCTCTCTCTCTCTCTCTCTCTCTCTCTCCCGCCTCCCTCCCTCTCCTATCTTCTCTTTCTCAAAAAAAAAAAAAAAAAGACAAAATAATAGACAAGACAGATAGATACAAAGTATCAGAGAACAAAGTAATAGGTTGAAGGACACGTGGTCTCGAACTCCCCAGGCTCACCACACTGCTTAAATGAGAAGGGAATTTCTGAGAAGGGAGTGACTTTGAGGAAGAAACAAAGATTTGGGGGTTAAATGAGAGATACCATGGAGAAAGAGAGAAATGGGAATATGTGAATTAAGAAGCTGACTTTCAAGTCAAAATGGTATCCACATCTCAAGTGTGTTATTAATGCCTTTTAAATTAATAGTGTAGAACTTTAATGATCTAAGTTTGCTATAATGATGATATATGACATTCTACTAATATATAATACATACACAGATACCCATGCATTAAAGCACTTATCACCTTCACAACTGTTAATAATGGGCTCTACAGGTGATGGTCTTTTCTGCTGCAGGATGTGATACGATACAGCTGTCTTTTCACACTGCCATTGCAGAGGCTGAAATGCATCTCAAGCTGTCTGCTAAATTTGAGAAAATATCAAATGGGTTGTGTGTTTTCTTGCTTTCTTTTTGCCCCAATGTAAAAAAAAAAAAATTAATGACACATTTTTTTCAGCTTTACATCCTTAAAGCAAACCCCAGAAACACTTACATCCCACCCACATACCTCACCTGGACAAAACCTGTGAATCTCCTGATTGTTTTTGGTTTTGTCTTAAGGAAAACAACTTTGGAAATCTGATGCAGGCTACTGGCAATCAGTGTAGCTTCTGGCCCCAAGACTGAAGGGGATACAAGGGCTGTCGATTTAGATGCAGTCAACTCCTCCCAGCCCCTTTCAAAGGGCTTATCACACACTTAAAATTTGCCTGGCAAAGAATCTTATTTGATGGTCTGTATTTTTTCCGAATCTCTTTCTAAGATAGGTTGGATAATTTTGTTTTAATGTTTATTTTAGAAAGAGCGAGGGTGAGTGCAAGTGGGGCAGGGGCAGGGAGACACAGAACCTGAAGCAGGCTCTATGCCATCAACACAAAGCCCAACACAGGGCTCGATCTCACGAACCCCGAGATCATGACCTGAGCTGAAGTCAGACTCTGACTCAGCCACCCCAAATAGGTTGGATAATTCTCAAAGACATAATGAAAACTGTTATTGGAAGTCCGTTTGCACTGAGCCATGGCAATACTTCCAAACACAAATTTAAAGACTTTAATCTTGTTTTACAAGTGTACACATAAAGAAAAAATAAAGCACAGGCAAAATTAATAATGAAGACAAGGCAGAGGGGTGCCTGGGTGGCTCAGTCAGTTAAGCGACTGACTCTTGATCTCGCAGTTGGTGAAATTGAGCCCCATGCTGGGCTGTGCACTGACAGCACGGAGCCCGCTTTTGATTCTCTCCCTCTCTCTCTCAAAATAAAAAATAAACTTAAAAAAAAAATAAAGACAAGGTATTTAGAAAGCCATGCAGACTGAGGAGCTAGTATTCTATTTCTAAAAACTGTCTGGTTTGTAATGGCATCTTTAAAAATAAAGCCGGAGAACTAATTTGTGATTTTACTTACTTTAATGAACACTTTAATTCCTTTGATTAAGAAAATATTATTGCTTAGCAAGTTCCTCCGAATGTTTGACATACAGCTTATTCCATACCACAGTCTGCCATGAGAGATCTAGTCACAGTTTTACTTCCCTCCAATCACTTCCGACACATTTCCCACATAGGGGCATCTCTGCTTATAACCATGAGAACATAATACCAACAGACCAAGAAGGCAACACAGGTATCACTCAAAATTTTTATTCAGTTACTCTCCTCCATCACACGTGCTCACGCATCCAGAGCCTGGTCTCAAATATAATGTGAGCAAAATGCTTTATCACTCAGCTCAGGTCTAATGACTCTATCGGGCCAGAAAACAGAAGTACATGGTAAATAAGTCCAAAACCCAGAAGCCATTTGGAGACTCAGCTTTGAGTCCTGGTACTCCTTATTGCTGCCTGTGTCGCCTTGGTTGAAAAATCTCTACATCTAATTTTATCATCTGTTCGATATCAGGGTGGAGGTGAAAATACAAAGCAATCATACTTGTGAACATACCTTAAAAGTATCAAGTTCCATGCAAATGAATTATTACTCATAACAGCCATCCATGATAGTGTCCTTCTTCTACTTAACCATCTTCCTAGAATAGGCTATCTAGTAATGTAGGCTTTGGGGTGCCTGGGTGGGTCCATCGGTTAAGTGTCCAACTTTGGCTCAAGTCATGACCTCACACTGTGTGAGTTTGAGCCCTGCATCAGGCTCTGTGCTGACAGCTCAGAGACTGGGGCCTGCTTCGGACTCTGTGTCTCCCTCTCTGTCCCTCCCCTAGGACATTCTCTCCCTCACTCTCAAAAATAAATAAAACATTAAAACATTAAAAAAAAAAAAAAAAAGGAATATAGGCTTTACAATCTATTAAGGAAAAAAATATAGGGGTGCCTGGGTGGCTCAGTTGGTTAAACGTCTGACTCTTGATTTCAGCTCAAGTCATGATCTCAGGGCTGGTAGATTCGAGCCCCACACTGGGCTGCAAGCTGAGAGCACAGAGCCTGCTTGGGATTCTCTCTCCCCTTCTCTCTGCCCCTCCCCTGCTTGCTCACGCTCTCAAAATAAAAAAATAAAATAAACTTAAAAAAATACATACATAACTATCTTATAATTCTTTAATTCTTCCTCTGGCAATTAAATTTCCCCGAGTATTTTATCACAGGATCAAATACGTTTCAGAAAGTTTAGTCTCAGCAGTATTTATACCTTACATTATAAAGCTGGAGTAAAAAATACTAGTTGGTGGGAGCCTGGGTGGCTCAGTCAGTTAAGCATCCAACTCTTGGTTTTGGCTCAGGTCATGATCTCACAGTTCATGAGTTCGAGCCCCTCATCAGCCTCTGTGCTGATAGCATGGAGACTGCTTGAGATTCTCTCTCCCTCCTTCTCTCTGACCCTTCCCCACTTGTGTTTGTACGCTCTCTCAAAATAAACAAACTAAAAAAAAAAAAAAATACTAGTTGGCATATGCTATTGGACAAGAAGTATCAGGTACTGGGTAAGAGTTAATAGTAAGCACAATGGATCCTGTCAGGTGCAGAGAACTATCTTGCAGCAGATACAACAGACCCCAGCACCAGCTCATACACCATGTTGTGACAACCACAATCCATCAGGTTGGGGAGCCTCAGTACCCTGTATGAACAGCACTGTTTTTCTGAACCGACTGATTTTCTCTACCTCTTACTTAACGATAGCCCCGTCCTCTCATTATCCTGAACTCCGCATCATTTGAAGTGCAGGTGCAGTCGACACATACAATAAAAGGAAGAAGTGATCAAGATGAGTAGAAAAGCTTCCTAGTTAAAAATCTGACTTTGGGCAAACTGTTCAACTTCCTAGGGACTCAGTTTCGTCTTTATTACCTGCAATTAATTAGATGCAAACATAAGTCCTCAATCACTTCACAATAGAAAGACTTTTCAAATACTGTTTACAGATGCTAGAAACAAGACATTATCTCATCTCAGAGCAGTGCTCCTGAATGTGTTAGTTTTACGACTGGCTGTATGTTTGCCTGAGTTTAAACTGACATTTGTGTTTACCTATTCTTCTATTGGCATTTTAAAAACAGCCTCGCACTGAATTCCACTTCATACAGACTTGCAAGTGAAAAACAATACTGCAAATAAAAAACCCCGAATTACACTCATCTATGGCCCTGCTACTCAAAGTGTGGTCCATGGATAGGGTCATCCAGGAGCCCGTCAGAAATGCAGAATCCCAGGCCCCTCCCCAGGTTTACTAGATCAGAAGGTGCAGTTTAACAAGATCTGCAGTGACTGAAATGTGCACTAACATCTGAAGAGCACTGACTTGGGAGTTTCA
Source organism: Neofelis nebulosa (assembly GCF_028018385.1). Classification (NCBI taxonomy): domain Eukaryota; kingdom Metazoa; phylum Chordata; class Mammalia; order Carnivora; family Felidae; genus Neofelis; species Neofelis nebulosa. Next base: position 48,290,560 of record NC_080784.1, read on the forward strand.
AAGACATCACCAGCATAGCTCCCATAACCTATGAGCGTTTCAGTTTCCCCTCCTCTCCTGGATTTTATTAAATTAAATTCAAATGAAGATGGTAACTCCTGAATAAGTGCTGTTGCTAGCAGAAGCCACCAATCACTTTCACACCACTCCCAGCAACACGCGCACAAATATATTCACAGGCAGATCTCTCATCCAATATTTAGAAAATAAATTTGCTTTTATAGTAAGTTATCAAAATCTGTGAATGATATTACACAAAACATAGCTGTGCCAGCGTTAGTTGAGCCTCTGAAGAATTCGGGATGATTTCTTCCTATGCCTGCCCACCAATCACCTACCTTCTGGAATTTCTGCAACATCATTTTCCCCTGGACTTACCTGATGGAGAAATCACAAACATTTGATTTTAGATGACAACAAAACACCTGCCAAATTCATTCTCCACATGGCTGCAGTGACGTTTTCCCCCATGATTCCTCTTAACCTTACAAGACCAGGTTGGGTCGGTGGAATACACCTGCCGAGGTCTCTCTTTCTGGAAAGGAAGGCTCTTTTGCACTTTACGAACTAGAAATTTGGGGACAGACAGTCAACATCTGCATTAAGTGAAGCTGTCATTGACCTCACTCGAAAGGCAGCTTTTGGCTTTCCGAGTTCCTTATTTATGAAGGAAGGAACTGCTCACAGGGGAAGAATTCAGGCCTCACCTTACTCTGGTCTTTTGGAAACAGTATCAGGAAGTGTTTTTCAGTCCTGCAGTAGTCTGATGTAGCTGAGAAGCATAATATGGGAGTGTTGTTTCTCCTCTAGCCCCAGAAACACAACCCAGTACTTCTGCCCCTAATTTCTGGGTCAGCAAAGTCGGTGGGGAGGGGTAGGTGCTGAGCACAAAATCCGTGATACACCCTGTACTGCACACACACCCACTTTCGGGAGAAATACTCCAGAAGCACAACGGAGTTCACAGTGGATTTCTAATACAGTCCAAAGTGGATCCATTAACATCCACCTAATTCTGAAAATTATCTACGCACAGCATGTGTATGCGCACAATGAGACCATACGAGGCAATGTGGCCCAAACAATTAGAAGTTCTTTTCAAAGTGGAAATGCAAAATAGAACGAATATCTATTTTCTATAAATGAATCTAGCCATCTGCCTTGAAAGAGCAGCAGCAGGAGTACCCAAAACAGCAGAAACAGCAGCCTCTGGTGTTAACAATCTACTCTCCAATCTCATGCTCCACATTTCCCCGGCAAACAAGGCTAAAAATACAAGACATGCAACAAATAGTCTCTTGGGATCTGCCATTCCATGGATGGCGTATTCAATCAGAGTAATATTTTCTGTTGAAATTCAAAATTGAAAAAAAAAAAAGCAAGCTATCACATTAGAAACGGGCGTTCAGAATTTTAAGTGTGAATCCAATCCCAAAGTATATTAAGCTGAATGGTGAGAGGGTGGTTGTTTTCATACAACATAAATCTCTGAGATTTATCTGAATATATTTATAGATTTATTGAAGCTACTCTAAATGCCTCTACAACTCTCACAGTTACAGAGAAATCATTTTAGCGCTTTTGTCACCAAAATGTAAGGGTCACGTTATTTTTGGCATAGTTTAGAAAACAGTCCTTGTTTAAGGCTCTGGAGGAGGACAGGGCAGGTTTGAATCCAGGCCCCTCCATATACTACCTCTATGGCCTTGAACAAGTTATTTAACCCTTGTTTGACCTTGTTTCCCTATGTTAAAAATGAGAATATCACTTACCTCACAGTGTTATTTTAAGGACTAAATGAGTTAACATACGTGAAGCATTTGGAATAATCAATGGCACACGCTAAATACAATAATCGCTATTATTATTTCTCGCTCAAGGCTACAAAAATGCCTTCTCTTAAGGAACAGGTATGATATAAGGAGCGGTAGCAACACAACGGTAGTTTTCATGCCAACAGCGGCCACTTAGCAAATGAGGGGGTGAGCTGGTCAGTGTCTTCACCTAGAATTTGCGGCTGTCACTACAGGAAAGTTCCCGCTAGGTATTCAGGTAAGTCAGTAGTTCACGAAGGCATCAGAATGAGAAGACAATGCCATGGCTGGTCAAGTGGCACTTCCCTGAGGATGAGACAATCAAGATTCAGGGCCAAAGTGCAATCAAGAAGCATCCCCATCAGGGCTTTCTGCAAACGTGTGTGCCTGTCCATTAAGAGGATGCCTCTACTCCCACTATGACCTTCCTTAAGGGGATGTTACAGCACAAATCTTTCTTTGGATGGACACCTGCCTTTGGGATTCGATTTTAACGCATATGGTCTGAGTCTCTAGCCTTCATATTAAAGAACAAAAGGCACAAGGGAGTGGTATCAAATACTATCTCCTCTACAACAAATTCCTCGAGAAATCTTTAGAGTTGGCGGTATTTTAAATTAGGTTCTATATATGGTAGAAGGAAGACAAAGTCATTGAGGCGATACAGACAGAAAAGGGCTTCCCTATCTAGTAAGACAGCAAGGTCTGGAATCTTCCCGCTACAGTTCAGAGACCTCCCGGAGGATTCCTGGCCCCCTAACTTCTCCCACCCTAAGGGGCACCGCTTACAAAAGCACACACAGGTCACTCAAAGAGTGAGGAAGGACATTTATTTTTCATAGTAAGACAATGAAAAAGGACAACAAGCGCTTTTCTTAAGGGCCAGATCAGAACAACTAACCTCTTGTTAAGGGCTGAGATACTTAAGACACTCCTTGAACACACTTTGTTGGGTAGGAAAAGAAGGTGCCATTGGACTGCTCAAGCTGCGAGCACAACCCAAGAGTTAGAATAAGACCAACCTGGCAGAAAATTGGGAGAAAACACTCTTTCCTGATAGCACTATGGAGGGACAATTTTTTGAGGAAAAGGAACAGAATGAAAAAGGTGGGGGTGGGTGCATATAATGGTCACTAGGGAGGAAATTAAGATAGAATTTAAGATGTATGAACCAGATAGACAAATGGATTTTAAGTATGTGTAAACCATCTGACCCTATTATGCCTAGATAATGAACATGTACCACTCATGCCCTTAATGCATTTCTATAGCTATTATTAGGAAGATTTCATTGTCCAGGAAATTTTTTAAAGCAAGGAACTGTAAGTTTAGCCTATCTAAGATCATCTCCTCCCTGCCTTTAGATGAGGGTATCTTAGGTACAGTATCTAATACAGGAATCGCAATCAGATCTGGAGCGCCACTCCAGTTTTTCAAAGAACAAAACAAATCAACATGACAACATGATGTGGATTCAATTTGCACTTGGCAGGTCATGAATAACTTTTAAACAACCTTCTTTTAAGTTGGAAAGTGTTAAAATATACAGTAATCATGGCACCAAAGTGCCTTCCTCACAGTATGCCAGAAGTCAGGAACATAAATCTGAAGAAGTCAGTCCTGTTTGCAAAGGAAGGAACCAGAACACTGCTCCTTGGGCTACTCACTACTAGTTTCTACAGGCAGTGTCCTGCCCCAAGTATCTTCCTCTTTGAGTACATTCACTTAAAGCCAATCACCTGAAACCACCCCCCCCCTCTGATTTTTAGTGGGTTTTACATTAGGTATGGAGAAGAAAAGGGAAAAAAAAAAAAAGTTGGTGCAATCATCTTAGAAACAAAGGATAAATAACTGTAAAGAAAATGCTACTGAATTGTTAAATATTCCTAAATCATCAAAGCAAAAGCATAATTCTATATAGCCTGTTGTTTAGGGAAGGGAGAACACCTTGGTTCAAATCAACATGGAAAGGCTTGCAGGGAAACAAAAAAAAAAAAAACAAAACAAAACTATTTCTTTGGATAAAGAACCACCACCTAGGGCCAATCGTATGGAGGCTGGTCAGACTACTCAGCAAACATGCCACGAGAGCGCACCTCTTCTTGCTTTTAATGAAGGGGCACCTGCCCAAGCAGGCAGAACTTAGGTAACATTGAAACCCACCCTTTGTTCTGAAAACTACAATTGAGCCCACTTGTCCAAAGCCAGGTGCATGTAGCTTCACAGATTCCAGAGCCTGGCTTACTACTCATTTCTTACAGAATCTCTGACAGATGCTAAGGGTAATGGGCTTCACACCCCAAAACGTAACATACTACAAGGGAAATATTAGTCAGATTTACTGCTCCGCACCATGTGTCTTGAACATTACTATGATCCGTGCAAGACATTTTGTTGTAAATAAGCCTGCAGAGTGTACAGTATGTTTTCTAGGAGACCTTTAAGGAACAGCTTGCAGACAAGAGGTGCTAGCCTTAGTTTTACAGCCAGCAAAACTCCATCCAAGAGGCTTCTGGCAGATCCCCACCTCTTGTTTGGAGCTGGCTTCAAGACAACTCCACCAACCAAATTCCAAGGGGTCAGGACAGGGAGCCAGTCACTCTTGGGTATTCCACACCAAATAGCAGGTGGGAATTCAGACATTTAGATAACTGAGAACAAGCCGGCTTTTCTCCATAACAGTATATTTAAAACAACTGAGCTGACTTTGCAAGGAGGCATTCTCCATAGTAAATTAGATGGCTGAAGCCTGTGCTTCTTCCAGCAAGGGAAACAACTATACTTCACCATAACCCGGTGTGTGCAATCACTGAGGCTCATTTTTAAACCTTTGCTGCTTTTTAAAGAGCCTGCTTCACCAAAGGAAGAAAAAAAAAAAGCAAAAAAAAAAAAAAGTTTTCAGGAAATGAAAAGCAAATAGTCACTGAACAGGATCATAAAGCAGAAAGCCTCTATCCACCTCTTTTCCTTTTTCTAATTCTTCATTCTAGGCACCCAGACTGTTTTTAACACACCGTTAGCTTTCATAAAAATTAGATTACAGAGGTTCTTGTGTGATCATCCTGAACCCCTTCCACACTCCCGGCTAACGCATTATGTTCAGGATAGCCAGAGAGCAGAACGTGAGGTGGTCAGTTCAGTCCCCGCTTCCAGCTGGAGGAGCGTTAAGTAAATCATTCAACGCAATTACATATTCTAAACCTAATGGATGGCACACGGGGAAGGAGAAAGCTAAAGACGGGCGGGAAGGAGAAGCTTCGGGATTATTTCCAAGGTAAAGCCACAATACTCAAGCTACGTCTGAAACTGTCTCTGATCATCTTCAAAACAAGTCGGCGGGATTTATCTCTAACTTGATGCTCCCGGTTCTCGCTCACGGTGCAGGTGAAATCAGTTGCAAAATTTCACTCTACTGGAGTCCGGAGGATCCAGGAAAATGGGGTTTACGTTTCAAAGTCAGCAAGGAGCGGCGTTTCCCCGCGGCTCGGTGGAGCCCCGCGCTCGCTAGCTCCCTAGCTGGAGTGGGCACCTGGTAGCAAGAGGAGGCGCCGGGTGAGCCGGCCTCGGGCCAAATGCTTATCCCGGCTCCGCACCGTAGGCGCAGCTAACGCGAGTGGTGCACAAGGCTCTCCGGGGCTCCCGCACGCACGCGGCCTCCTCGAAAGAAAACCCAGTGCTGTCTAGGTCCTCTAGCGAGTGTCGCCCTAGGAGTGTCACGCTCAGCGGACTTTAGCTTGGGTGTTGCTCCCCAAAAGGAAAAGGCGCCCTCTCCATTCAAGCCCACCCTACGGAGGGAGACCTCTATCACCCCGCCCCTCTCGCAGGAACTCTCGGACACTGCTCTGCGCGCCCACCCATGATCTCTCTCGCCTTGGAGACAAGTGGAGAGGGCAGGGGAGAGAGATTGGAGCGAAGAGGTGGGTACTCGGGTCTGCAGCAATTGCGGAGGGATCGGAAAAATGGAGCAGGCGATGCGCGTCAAGGGTAGGGGCCCCGGTCACAGCAACCTGTAGGATTGCGGCTGATCGCAAACTTGGGGTGGAAGGCAGGGGTCCCCTCGGAGGTCCTCCGCCCGATTCCCACCCTGTCGGGTCCGCGCGCGGAAAGGCGCGGGGCGTAACTTGCGAAGACAACGCCGCGGGCGCGGGTCCCGCTCAGTCTCGCCGGCGCCCCCTCGCCTCGCCCCCGGCCCCGCCGCCCGCTCTGCCCCGCGCTTACCTCGGGCAGCCGCAGCCCCCGCCGCCCAGAAGCAGAGCCCCAGCCACGGGAGCCACCGGCGCGCCCCTCCAGCGCCTCCTCCTGCGGCTGCCGCTTTCCCCATGCTCCTCGCCCCGCTCGGAGTCCGGCTCCTCTTCCACGCCCCGGGTGCCCGGGAGAGGCACGGCGAGCCGGGGGCCGAGACGAGCGGATCCCGGAGGTCTTCAGCGAGTGACTGATCCACGGCGGCTCCCTACAGCCTCGGGGCAGCGCGCTCCGAGCCGCCGCTGGCCGGGCACCGGGAGCCTGCACGCGCCCCCATAGCTTCCCGCGGCGGGGCGACCGCTGCCGCCGCGGCCGCCACCGGAGTCGCGCGTCGTTCCCGCAGCACCGCTCGCCGCGCTCCCGCCGCTGCCGGGTTCGGGACTACGGGGCGGAGGAGCGAGTCCGCATCGCTAATGAGATGCCCGCGGCCGCCCCTTCTCCTCCCCTCCGAGCTGCAGCCAATGAGCCGGGCCGGGGCGGGGCGGCGGCGGGCCGCGCGGGGCGGGAGGCCGGGGGGCGCAGGTGAGCCCCGCCGCTGCCGCCGCACGCGCTCCCGGGTATCTCCGCTCTCGGCAAATAGCCCCCGCTCGCGGATCTGGGCTGCGGGGCCCGGGGCCAGTTCGGGGACGCGAGCGCACGCCTATGGGCGCGAGCGAGCAGCGCCTGCGGGCCTCTCCGAGGCGAACCCGGCGCAGAAAGATGCGGGCGACTCGGGGTCGGCTGCTTCCCGGAAACCTCTGTTTCGTTCAACTTCGAGCCCTTTCTCAGTCCTGCCCCTCCTTCTTCCATTTTTTAACATCCGATCAGACAGCACGCCTAAAATAGTCAAAGCAAAAGGAAAAAGACTTAGACGCCAAGTGGGGGAAATAACAGTAGAATAAACCCATTACTGTAACTAGGCGAAATATGTATGCATATAAATAAAGAGGTGGAGGAAATTACAGTCAGGGGTGCGTTGAGGGGTGTGTGACAGATTTTTTTTCTACTTTTTTTTTTTTTTAACTTTTCTGAAAGCGTCCGTATTTCTGATGCCTCCTGGTTTTGTTTGTTTTCATCTGGGACCTGGGAATCGCCTTTCTTCTAAGTATCAAGGAAAGGAGAGTCGTGCTGGCCTTTGTAACAAGAAAGAAAGAAGACTTTTTCTTAAAAGTGTGGTTTATTTTGAATAAACTGTCAAAGCTTTATTTAACTGCTTTTAAAAGTACCTCATGGTTGCCTCGTATTCTTCCCTCCGCTGTAGTAACTTAAGAGAGATTGCCTTAGGCCACACAGTTTCAGAGCAAAGAACGCACCTGAGGAATTGGCCCTGAGTCCAAAACTCCACAGGCAGAGCACGCATCATGTCTCACAATGTTGGGGCCCCCAAATGGTGCCACAACTCAACTATTTAGAATATGGGTCCCCTTTGGCCTGGGTGACCCCAACAGCAACTGAAGTCTTGGCTTGCAAGAAAACCTTCCCAACAGTTCCCTCACTGCCCACACTCGATATTGATACAAGTAGTACTTCTAAAAAATCCATCTCTGTCTTGACAAAGTGCTCCCTGCTCCCAAACACCTTTCTCTGGAGAATAAACAGTTTAGTGTGGTAATTGTTCTGGATGAGGTAATTGCGTTAACTTGCTTTCTTCTAAAGAAAAAGAAGATGGTAGGCAGAAGGATTGATTCCCCGATAGGCACGTGTGCAGTCCCTCTCCCGAGTGCCACCAGGCGTGTGAATGTCCGGGGCAAGGAGCCAGTTGTCTCCTCCAGTCTTCTTGTAGCTCAATAAAAGGTGTGGGTCCTGGTCAAGAAGCCCAAGCTCTGGGGAATGAATGCTTCAAAGCAAAGACTAATGTGGGGCCGGCTAGGGACTTGCCGGAAAATCTCTTTAGAATCTTGGTAAATGAGTGTTTTGTCCTTTTCCTCTGAGAAGGTGAATTGAGAATTAATCTACCAAATATGCTTTACCTGTCTTCTGGAAAATAGTCATTCATCCTCTGACTTTCCTTATTCTTCAAGACTATGTGGCAGCTCTGTCACAAATGAGTATTTTCTAAAAAAGAAAAAAGAAAAGAGAAAAAAAAAAAGAGAAAAGAATTACTATGTTTCCAAGATAGTATTGAAGTATTACTACTGTCCCCAGAGGAGAGCAATAGTAAAAACAATTTTATTTTTTTAAGTATGTAGGAAATAGATGAGCTAATATTAATTAATAATTCAAGTCAACTTGCAATGACAAATGAGACAGAAGGAGAGAAACCAAGAAGCTCTAAGTGCATACCCTGTTTAAGGATTGGATCTTTCACATACATACTTTGTTTTCATAGCCGAACCAAACCCAAGAATGTAGGTATTATTATCCCTGTTTGGCAAAGAAAGTCAGGCTGAGTATAAAAGTGATTTTCCCAAGATCACATAGGGAAGTGGCTAAACATCAAAAATGAGACACCAGTCTGTGTGACTGTAAACCCAAGATGAAGGCTGAGGTACTGTCCTTTCAATCAGGTGTCCAGAAATAGACATTCTACCTCATTCTTCTCAGTACGATTTAAATACTGGGTTGGGAGACAGTGGATCTTCAGCATTACCTCCACATATTATATACCAGGTATGAATTATATACCATGTATTAAGTTCTATATATTAGTACACCCTGTATTAATCTAATTCTGGCTATTTTAAAACAGGCGTGAATTGTATTCCATTCCATTTGGATAAATAAACTGAATAGTCACTGCCCAAAATCAATGTCTCCAGCCAAGGAACAGGAGCAAAGAATAGTAGAAGAACTAGCCTGAGACTCAGGACACCAAAGGACCAGGCCAGTGACACTGCCAGGGACTGGCTGTGTAGCCTGGGGCAAGTCAACATTGCCTAGTGTCAGTTTCCTCATCTGAAAGATGAGAGTATTTGACTAGATGACTTTAAGATCAATCCTTTTTAAGAGCCATCATTTTCAACTATACCACATTATGATTTTGAATACTCAGTACAAACAAATCAGAAATTAAGCCACCTATTCTGGAATTGGGGCAATTATATAACAAATGCAAAATATGTTCCAGACCAGGTTACTTGGGACTCCAGCCACCCTAAAGGTATTAGATGTAACCAGGAAATATTAACTCCATGAACAGACTTGGTAAAGTTTTTTTATCCATTCTTTGTTGTTTGAATGCACCATGCCTCTCACTTTATACACAAAGATAAAGAGGTAGAACATTTCTACTTCCATTGCCTTTTGGTCATCGTTAGCCCAACGAGTCTAAAAATAGAAAATGTTTGAGTCAAGTCAAACTTGGAGAAGGAGAAATAGAGACCGGGCATACATCCTTCCAAATATAATGAAATTTTTTTTAATAGCTTACAATTCCTTAGGAAAAGTTCTGTCTTTGCCTGGAAAAAAATATTTAAGGATTTTTAACCAACCTACTTGGTTGGTGTAACAGTAAACCTCGAGGGGAAGTTAAAGAAAGTAGAAATATTCTACATGAGTAAGGGAGAATGTGTTGTTCTAGGGTTTGGGGAAGGAAGAGGGGAGCCCAGGAGTTGGTGGAAAGCCATGTCTGCTAAGATGTGGCCTTTCTCCTGGGAGCTCCAAATCATCACTAAGGATATGGAGACAAGTGGCTTTATGAAAAAATGGCAAAGAGACTATAGTTTGCATCTAGATTACTGCAGACCTAACAGACACTCAGGAGAGAGAAAAAGGACCCCAGACATGGAAGCTTTTGAAAAGTATGGAGATATTTTTGGGCTTTCCTAAACCACAGACCTGGATTCTTTTAGGAGCAGGAAGTGCCTCATTTAAAATCTGAACAAAAGCAAGGTGTCAGAAGTCAGTGAGATCCAGACCCTTGGGAACAGAACACAGCTGCAGCTGAAACGGAGAGGAAATGGGCTTAGGAACGTTCCCCAACGACTAAGGGAAAGAAGAGCTGGAAAGAAATTCCACAATATATTTCTGCACCGTGCTTTTATCTAACTTTCTGAACTAAATGGGCAAATTTTAGTTATAACTGCTCTGAGAATTTCTCTTAGTGTTTTTCGGACCTTTCTATGCTGCATGCGGATCCTTTTCTACTAAGCATGATGATAGAAAGAGAGAGAGCAGTCTTCCCCTCCTTTCATAGGCATGGGTTACAGAGAGAGGACGGTCTTCCCACATTTGGGATGTTAACATGTTAGCTTCTTCCATCCTCCCAGAACCTGACTACTGTTTCTGAAGACCCAACTTATTTCTAGCTCTGCCAATGCCGGACGTTTCTGATAAAAGCCACTATTTCTATGAATCATACAATTATGATCATAAATAGGGAAGACCAAAAATCAACTGGACTAAAGGGCAACAGCTGCCAGCTTCAACGGGTGAACTTGGCGAGACAAGTAAATGAGATATTCTACGAGTGATATTTCCATTGGGAATATTCTGTGCCAGTCATTTCCCCAGGAAGGTCTTGTTCAATCGGAGCAGCACATTTTAGAAATGCATGCGACTTTCAGAGAACATGTTAAATTTTATTTGGCACCGCGTGCTCACGGCCCAGCTCAGGATTCACGAACCTGCTGGAAGCATGGGGAGAAAAGGATGTTCAAAGCCGGGAGCTGGGAGTTCTTCACACATCATGTTCTATCGGTGCACAATAATCCAGGTTAACGGTCTGCCCTGTTAAAAGCAATATGGGATCGTTTGTTAAGTAAACCCTCTCACACAAAATGAGAGAAGTCCATTTTAGATATTGGGCTATGAAGCAGCAATAAAGTGCAAAAATCCAATACATTTGTTTAAAAAGGGCAGCAGGGCACCGAGATAAGAGTCTAACTAAACAAGTTTTTTCCTGACATTGTAAGTGTGCCTTCTCTGTTTGGTACCCAGGGAATTCTTCCTGGAATCGTGCATCCTGGAGTTTCAGCTTCAGCTGCTGACACAGACGAATGAAAGAACTTAAAAATAATAACAAGAAACACAATTCTTTGGCAGTAAAATTAATGTGTTAGCGCTTAAAAAAATAATAAACTGGGGAGGAAAGATGAGATGTATTAACTCATAAAAGATGTAGCCTCGGACGACAGCACAACAAGCGGCCCCTGAGTTACCTGACCTTGGCAGTTAGCATCAGAAATGTGACAATTTACACATCCCACCACTTAGGGGTAGCGGAGGGACAGCCTGATAGCTTCCCACATTGGGAGAAAATGCCATGGCTCTTCCTGTCAAGTGGAAGGTGCTGCCAAACCTTTGTGGGGTGTGTATTTGGGACAGATTTTTTCCTGCTCAGTTTCAACTCTGTTCCTTTCATGCCCTGCCTTGGGACATCAATTAACTATTCATTCATTTGTTCCTCTTTATCTAGAGTAGAGTAGGCCATGTGCCTGCTGGAGGAGGCAAAGGAAGAGACATCCAAAGATAAGGTAGGTTTATAGTTGAAAGTCATAGCTGCCATGTAGTCTTGACCAGAACACACAGGTCAACCACACAGCTATCTCCAATCAAAAGGCTTGAGGCTGGAGGTGATGCTTGCCCTATTCTGGTCAAGGATAAAGTCAAGTGGGGCGCCTGGGTGGCTCAGTCGGTTAAGTGTCCAACTTCAGCTCAGGTCATGATCACACAGTCTGTGGGTTCAAGCCCCACATCGGTCTCTGTGCTGACAGCTCAGAGCCTGGAGCCTGCTTCAGATTCTGTGTCTCCCTCTCTCTGCCCCTCCCCCACTCATGCTCTGTCTCTCTCCATCTCTCAAAAATGAATAAACATTAAAAAAATTAAAAAAAAAAGAATCGAGTCAAGAGTCAAAAATGTAACAAGTTGAACACACTCATATTCCAACCTTCCCATCCCCTCATGAACATTATGAGATCTAGGGGTGTTTGATTTTCCTGGTTCTGGCATAACACCCAGAGCAAATTGTTGTGGGAAAGTAGGGTTAGATGCAGGTTCCGGTATCCAGACATGACTAGGGTCAGCAGATATCTATTTCAACTAAAGGTACCCATTTTTCTCCCAGAAAAGGGGTAAGGAACAGATAGAAACAGGAGAATATCTGTATGTCAGAATTGGAGAGTAGAAGGGAATATGCACCTGTTCAGAGTACTGAAACCAAAAGAGGTCTCTGACCTCTGGAACAAAATCTGACAAACAGAATGTTAGTGTGCACATTTAGGTGTAGCTTGTACTATCAAAGGAATTGATCTAAAAGTTGGAACCATAATAAGCCATTTGAACAAGTGCTAACTAGAAATCACTAAGAAAAGAAAGGAATGGCTCTCTGAAAGGTAGAAGAAGAAGGAGAAGAAGAAGAGAAGGAGGAGGAGGAGGAGGAAGAGAGAGAAGAGGTAGAGGAAGAAGGAGAAGAAGAGCAACAAATTTTCTTCCATTTTAGTTTTTATTTTCTGCTTGCCTTCTCCCTTTTCCTTCACTTTCCTTGACTACTCATCTGGAATAAGATATTATAAATTAATCCCTGTCACTAGGAGGATGACAACTCTAGTAGATTCTTTAAAATAGGACTTAAATAACTGTTACATGATTCCAACCGAAGATGTGCAAAGAGAAAATGATACCTTAACAAACAGAATTGTTTCCAATTTTCAAGTAGCTTTGACTTTCATGGCCCAACTTCTACCATACCTGCTTCCCGTCTCCATCTTTAAAGCCCACCCCCCACAAAACCCTATGAATTTATAATTTGTTATATCTTAAGGCTCAGGCAGTAGATTTAAAAGCATTCATTAGTAAATGGCTGTCATGCATTTGGAAGGAGAAAGGATCTGCTTTACATGTTAAGTAGTATTTTACTGAAAATAAAATTTAAGAGAGTACCATTTGCAATTTAATTCAACCACATGTTCCACTCGTCTTGTCAGGTATAAGGATGACTTCATCCCAATTCCAGTACCAATTTCTCTAGAGACAGATGATCTAGTTCTAGAGTAGATTTGGGGGGATCGCTAGAAGACCATGGTCATTATTACTGCTTTGGTGAGAAACTAATCCAAACAAAAAAATCAGACAAGAACTCCTTTGATTTTCCTGCACTCAACCTACTGACAACATACTTCTCTACTGAGAAGAGAAAGCAAATTACACACACACACACACACATACATACATACATACTATGAGTAGATGTGCTATTTCATTTATATATATATGAATAAATGTTTATAAATATGTATACATGAATGAACTGTGTGTATATAGATGAATGAATTCTATCTCTACACACATGGATGTATATCACATATGTGAACACACATATATACATACATGTGTATGTGTGTATATGAATGAACTGGCATATCTACCTAGAGCGTGGGGTATGTGTGTGTGTGTGAGTGTGTGTGTGTGTGTGTGTGTGTGTGTGAAAACAGGACTGATATATTTCAAAGTATTTTTTAAGACTTTTTCAGAAAAGGAGATGACTTCTTACTAAGACAACCTCACAATTTTTTTTTAATGTTTAGTTTGGAGAGAGAAAGAAAAAAAGAGAGCACAAGCAGGGCAGGGCAGAGAGGGGCGGGACAGAGAATCCAAAGTGGGCTCCTCAATGACGGCAGAGAGCCCGTTCATGAACTGTGAGATTATGACCTGAGTCAACGTCAGACATTTTAACAACTGAGCCACCCAGGTGCCCCTCATAATTTTACTTAACGCTTCTCTGCTCTAGACACAAAAGAATGAGGCTGCATATCAAAAAGAATATGGAAGACACATAACCTGGCTCAAAATCGGGATAAATATCTGTGTGGATCATCAATAGAACAAAACTGCTAAATGCTGAGTGGGTTAAATCCATGTACTTTCCAAATCCTGGCTCTAGAAGCAGGCAGTGGTATATGGAAGTCTAAATAATGCACTGTCATAGGGAATAAATGGCTCCATGACAAATGAGACATCAGAGCCAGTTGCACACCTTAAAGAAGAGATTGGCAGGGAATCCCCCAACTTGAGGGGATTGCCTGAAAAAAATACTCAGCCAGTCTAAGACTGCTATTTAAGGAAGCAACAAAGACACAGCTTCTTCACTAGGAACCGAACCTAACGGCACTCTGACTCAAGGGATGACCATATTTCTCAACAATATTGTAACTCAGATGTCCTGAATGACTTTTATAAGACCTAGATTTCCTTGGGTTTAGGTGGAGGTAGCCACAAATCTGCAATTCAAAGAGTGGTAATCCCAGAAGGAGAGAAATGATAGTGGGGAGGGGAGAGAAAAATAATTCATTCCCTTAAAATGAGCATACTAACCAGTGTCCTAACACACTTGCAGATAACATAAGGTTAAAAAATACAGAAAAATTAAAACAATATTTGAACATCAGTTCACACTTTATAGAAAAAAAAATCATCATAGAACTTAAAATGTATTTTTCTGGGATGCTCCAAGTAAAAAAGAAAGAACTACATTTATTACAAAAATAGAAAAAAAATGAATAATAAGTGAATTCAAGCAAACAAAATCAAACAAGTATTGGTAACTAAGAAAAAATATAAATCTAAGGAATTGGATGTTATGGTCAAGTAATGAAAAAATAATAAACTCAAGGCTCAAGACTGGCAAAGATGAAGACACAATTAGTTAATTTGAAAATAATACTGAAGAGACATCAAATATAGAAGAAAATGCAAGTCTAATTTCAAAATTTAAGCAACCTTAAGAGACTTTGAGGCTAGATTGAGATACTCTAACAAATATAAGAGTTACAGGAATTTGGGGCACCTGGGTGGCTTGAGTTGGGTGATCATCAGACTCTTGATTTGGGTTCAGGTCATGATCCCAGAGTCATGGGATAGAGCCCTGCTTCGTGCTCTGTACTGAGTGTGGAGCTTGCTTAAGATAATTTCTCTATCTCCCTTACTCGCACATGCTCTCTCTCTCTCCCTCTCTCTCTAAAATAAAAAAAAAAAAGTAAAGTTACAGAAAATTATCACAAAGGAAATGGTGGAGAAATATCTTTCTGGGATACAGAAAATGAAAATTTTCTGGGATTAAAAAAAAACTTAAAAAAATACATATTACATGGAAAGAAACAGATTTAACATCAGCCATTGTGGGTGCCAAAATCCATGGAATGATATCATCAGAATATCAGTCTGAAATAAGTATCTATGTAATGTAATTAATTTAATTTATAGTATAGAATATTTTAAGTGATTTTTTTATGCATAAAAGATTAAGAGACACAGATCAATATGTTGATATGATTGATATTTTTAGCAAATTACATGAAAATATGGAAAATTTAATCAGTGAACTAGAAAAGTTAAAATAATCCAATAGAAATTCTAGATCTAAAGAATATAGTAATTGAAATTAAGAATTTATTGAGTGGGTAACATTATAATAGACACAGAGAAAAAGATAATTGGTGATGTGAAAGAGAGATCAGAAGAAAATATCCAAAATTAAGCACTGAGAAACAAACAAAAATAAATGGAGAAAAGAGTATAAGACACATGTTAAATTCTAGAAAGCTCTGATTTGGAATTTCTGTAGTAGAAGACAAGAACAAAGAAAGGACAGGTGCAATATTGAAAAGATAATGCATGGAAATTTGATAAAATCAATGAAACTCATTAAGAAAAAGATTCAAAACTGTCAAAAAGCTGAAGAAAAATACAAAATAAAACCACACCATAGCAAAGAAAACCGTTCAAAGAAGAAGGGAAAAAAAGAATGCCTAAAAATTTTTTTAGAAGGAAGCAGTAAAAACAAAAGAATGGCAGGGTAATGATAATAATCATTGCTCCTATCTCAACACAATGGAAGAAGTTATGAGACAGTGGAGAAGTATCATCAAAAAAATGAAAAATAGGCCAACTTAAATTCTATATTCAGTGAAAAAGCCCTTCAAAATGAAAGTAACGTGAGTACACTTTTTTTTTAAACAAATAAAAATTGAGACAATTTATCATCAGCACATACAATTTAATAGAAGTGCTAACAGGGGGAGTTCTTCAGGAAGAAGGAAAAAGAAACCATATGAAAGGACAAATATGAAAACAGAGAAGAAAAGCAATAAAAAGATGAAAATGTTAGTAACATGAAAATTGTACCTAACAATGAAATTATAATGTGTTCAAAATATGTGTACATATGTTTAAGTGTCCCAGTCTTGGTTTTGGCTCAGGTCGTGATCTCACGGTTTGTGGGTTTGAGCCCTACATAGAACTCTGTGCTAACAGCGTGGAGCCTGCTTGAGATTCTCTCTCTCTCTCTCTCTCTCTCTCTCTCTCTCTCTCTCTCAAAATAAATAAATAAACTTAAAAAATATGTTTACATATATACATTTTGATAATGGGCAAAACTAAATCATGTTGTTAAAAGTGAGGCATGAGGGAGATCATGATGAATAAAGGAGACACGGGAGAATTTTGGCTGCTGATGTTGTCTTATTTCTTAATCTGGGTGATGGGTTCATGGCTGTGTTCATTTTGTGATGAATTATTTATACAATTGTGATTTGTGCCTTTTTCTCTATGTAAGTTATACACAAAATCATGTAAAAAATTATGTCCAAACACTGTAACTTCATAACATCAAAAAACAAACAGTAAAATGGGAAACTTAAATGACAAAAAAGTTCCTATTTCTAATAATAACATGCTTCTGTATATTGATAGCTGAAAGGAATTTGATAATATTATAGCCCAAGAAAGGCAATTATCTAAAGGAGAAAATCCAATGGAAAATACATACATGAAGTGATCAATCTCATTAGTAGTCTGGGAAAAGCCAATTAAATATAAAGGGGCGCCTGGGTGGCTTAACCCTAGTTGGTTAAGCGTCCGATTTCGGCTCAGGTCATGATCCCGGGGTTCATGGGTTCGAGTCCCACGTTGGGCTCTGTGCTGACAGCTTGGAGCCTGGTACCTGCTTCTGATTCTGTGTCTCCCTCTCTTTCTGCCCCTCCCTCGCTCACACTCTGTCTCTCTCTCTCTCTCTGTCTCTGTCTCTCAAAAATGAATAAATGTAAAAAAAATTTTAATATACAATGTTACTCTACTGTTCACCTATAACATACTATACAAAACATGATATGAAGAAGAAATGTTCACTCATATTTTACTGATGAGTGTGAGTTACTAAACCTTTTGGGAAACTTTTCTGAGAATATATATTGAACTATAGTGGCACTTCGATAAATTTATCTTATAAACTTGAAAATCCTCATATATAACTTATATATACAAAGATGTTTATTTTTTATAGAGGCAAATAAAAACAAAACAATAACAAATTCTTTGTAAATCCTATCTGGATATTCATCAACTGGAGGAAAATGTGAATAAATTGCAGTTCATCCATATTGTGAATATTGTGTAACCATTAAAAAACGTGTGCTCCGTCTATACATGTGTATAAGAAGAAATACCCAGTATATCCAATGTCATCAGGTGAGGAAAGTAAGTCATGAATAGTATGGATTCCATTTTAATAAGAACAAGAAAGCACCAAAACAAAAAAAAAACAAGAAAATTTAAAGATGTAAAGTATTTATGTATTTTTATAAACTGAAAAACGTACAAATAAAGTGGGGAAAGCTTTGATTGTGGGAAGAGATTGCTAACTTTATTTTATTCATCTTTGCATTATTCCACTAGATAAAATACTCATGTATGTATTTCTTTATTTTTTTATTTCTTTAAATGTTTTTATTTATTTTTGAAGGAGAGACAAAGCACGAGCTGGGGAGGGGAAGACAGAGGGAGACACAAAACCCAAAGCAAACTCCAGGCTCTGAGCTGTCAGCACAGAGCCTGGCGCGGGGCTCAAACTCGTGAACTGTGAGATCATGACCTCAGCTGATGTGGGAAGTTCAACCGACAGAGCCACCCAGGCACCTGAGCATGTATTTCTTTTGAAATTCAAAATTTGACAAAGAAGTTTAAGAAAAACTTCCTTTCTAGTTATGAAACTAGCATAATTCACTGAAATGTACAGTATGTACCAGAAACAGAAAATTACATATCAAATAAATTCTATATGAATATACCTACAAAGCTCTAAATTAAAGCAAATGTATTATACATGTATATGTGTGTGTAAATATAATAAAATATGTATTTAAAATATATACACTTACATATACACCCACATATATGTAAAATATGACTAAGTAGGGATTTTTCAGGAATGCAAAGAGGTTCAATACAAGAAAATTGTTGGGAAAGGCAGTTTGTTTCCTTTCATGCATGCAATCTTTCCACCCTGCATGGCTGTTTAAGAGTGGCCTTGGGCCTGAAGCATTTCCTTATGGAACAATAAGGAACCCCCACATTCTGTACTGGGCATATCTCCCTGTTTGAGAATATTCTTCCCTGTTCATGGCTAGACTTGTGCTTCTTTGTTCTGATTAAGGGTGTGCATCATGTGACCCTAAGCCATGCTCCCCCCAGCTTTCGGAATTTCAGACTGCATGGGGGAGGGGCCAAGGTCCTTTGCTTCCAGGAGAAGGGTGCACACAGACCGTCACTCTGTGTCACTTTGGGAGGAGACCTACTGGGTGTGGGGGCCTAAGTTGATGTGCTCTGTGTCTTGTGTTTGGGAGTAAACCTCGTTTGATCTAATGTTTGTGTGACTCGTGTGTTTCTTGCCACATCAAACCATGGAGTGAGTTGACATCCTGGAACTAGGTACTGGTGGAGTGAGATTCCTTGCCTGAAGGTGATATCACCTGTCACTTGCTGGACAAAAATATTCTAGTACTTGAATACTTGAAATTTTGTGGTCATCTCTACAGATGCTAAAAATATGTTTGCTACACTTTGCATATATATTCTGACTAAAAGTAATTAAAAAGAAGAAGACACTCTTATCATTGATTATTCCAAACTCAGAGCCAAATTTATAAAGCAAAATATGCCCATTCTCATTAAAACTATGAATGAACTACAATGCTATCATTCTAATTTTTTAACAAGGTTCAGGATGATTCAGCCACTGTAATGCATTAAAGTTGACCTTGGAACAATGCTGGGGTTAGAAGTATTGAATGCCAGGGGGTCCTGGGTGACACAGTTGGTTAAGCATCCAACTTTGGCTCAGATCAGATCTCGCCGTTCATGCAGGCTCTGTGCTGATAGTTCAGAGCCTGGAGCCCGCTTCAGATTCTGTGTCTTCCTCTCTCTCTGACCCTCTCCCACTCACACTCTATGTCTCTCTCTCTCTCAAAAATAAATAAACATTAAAAAAAATTTTAAAGAAGTATAGAATGCCCACATAGTCAAAAGTCCATGTATAACTTTTAACTACCCCCAAACTTACCTACCATGAGCCTACTATTGACCAGAAGCCTTACTGATAATATAAACAGTTGATTAAAACATATTTTATATGTTATATGTATTATATATTGTATTCTTACAACAAATGAAGCTAGAGAAAAGAAAATGTTGTTAAGAAAATCATAAGTAAGATAAAATACACTCACAGTCCTGTAGTATATTTATCAATACCGCAAGTTTACCTCATCTGTTTACAAGATGAATTGTCTGTCAGTACCTACATCAATATTGTCTTATATAATACAAAACAGTGTAGATGTCATACATATTACTAACACTAGACATAAAATTGAAAAGATAATGTGAAAAAGAAATTCATATTTATTTACAGGTATAATAACGATTTATGCACCAATAAAACAACAGCAGTATGTTTATTGTATGGCAGCCTTATGCAATCGATATGATTGCTTCATGGTAGCCTAGCCTATACACTAATGAACTAATCATTATAAAATTTTAGGAAATACAGTAATACAGTCACATTCATAATACAGTTTTAGAGAAATAGTTATTTTTTAAAACCACTTACCTATGATGCTAGGACGATACATAATTTCTCTGATTAGGAGAGAGAGACCTACAGTCCAGTAATATAATTCTTTGAAAGCAAAGTTATAAAACATTAAAAAATGAACACATTATTAATTATATAATATCACTCACCTATGCCTATGTAAAGACAGGCTATCTGCTTCCACGTGAGTCATATACATCATGTTTTCCACAATGAATACTTAGATGATGATGATCGCACAAAATGTCTCATATGGTTCCTGCTGTACAGTTAGTAGATTTTTCACACAAAGACACTCACACATATACAACAGATTTTTTTTTTAACTGTATGGCATGATCATTATTTACTATTCACTAAATGGAAGTTGGATTATCGTGAAGGTCTTCCTCCTCATTGTCCTCACATTGAACAGGTTTAAGAGGAGGAAGGGGAGGAGGGGTTGGTCTTCTGTCTTAGAGGTGGCAAAGGCGGAAGGGGAGGTGAGAGGGGCAGGCACTCTCGGTGTTAACTTTACAGAAATACGTCATAATTTCTGCCTGGGTTTTCTGCTTTTTCATGTCTCTAAAAATGTTTCCTTTTTAAAAATGTTTTCATGTTCATTTTTGAGAGAGAGAAAGACAGAACACGAGCAGGGGAGGGGCAGAGAGAGAGGGAGACACAGAATCCAAAGCAGGTTCCAGGCTCTAAGCTCTCAGCACAGAACCTGATGTGAAGCTCAAACTCATGAACCACAAGATCATGACCTGAGCTGAAGTCGGACGCCCAACCCACTGAGCCACCCAGGCACCCCTAAAAATATTTCTTTACGGTACCTATCTTTCTGCTATTTGCCTTAGTTTCAGTGCCCATATCATAAAAGGGTCCATGCTCTAAAAGAACACACAAAGAATCTTGAACAATCAGAACCTTTCTGCCAAGTTGTCTAATGTCGGTTTGTTCTTTTGGCATTGCGTTTGTCTTCCTCATTATCTGGCACTAGTCCAGAAGCCCTCATCTCCATCAAGTTGTCTTTAGTTAATTCCTCCAGTGTAGTGTCTCTTAGCTATTAAATTCCTCTAAAATCCAAGTCTTGAAACCCTTCAACTCCCACCTTTTTTGCCATATCCACAATCCATTTCATGATTTCCTTGATTGTTTGTTTTGCAAATCCTGTGAAGTCATATACAACACCTGGATGTAGTTTTCTCCAGTGAGAATCTATTGTTTTTGGCTTGATGGCTTTCATGGCTTTTTTAATAACGTTCATGGCATTTTTAATGGTGTCATCCTTTCAGACTCATGATGTTCTCTCTATCAAGGTTCTCTTCCATAGGGTTGATAATCCGTCCTTTTCTTACAGTACTTACTGTGTATAATATGCCTTAAAGGTCCTTATGATCCCCAGATCTAGAAGCTGAATTACAGACATTGTGTTTGAGAGCAAATAGATCACTTTGATACCTTTGGTGTTGAATTCATGGTGACAGGAGCATCCTCTAATATCAAAAGAACTTCAAAAGGCAGTCTCTTACTGGCAAGGTACTTCCTGGCTTCAGGGACAAAGCATCACCATAACCAATCCAGGAAAAGGTTCTCATTGTCCAGGCCTCTTTATTGTAAAACCAAAAGACAGGCAGCTGGTGTTTATCTTTTCTCCTCAAGGCCGGAGGGTCAGCAGCTTTATATATTGTAGATAAGGGTTGTCTTGATCATCAACCCAACAGCATTTGCTCAAAACATTGGACTTAGCCTATTCCTTCCTACCTTAAATGCTTGTGCTCATTTCTCTCTCTTATTAATAAATGTCCTTTGTGACATTTTTTTCCCCAGAATAGTCTGCATTAAGAACCTGTTCAGGAAGATATCCTTTGTCCTCAATGATTCTCTTAATGGCACCCAGGAACTTGTTGGCTGCCACTTGGTTGGCAGAAGCTACTGCTACTGTTACCTTGCAATTTATTTTATTTTACTTTTTTTCTTTTAGAGCATGAGCAGGAGGGAGGGGCAGAGACAGAGAGAATCTTAAGTAGGCTCCCAGCTCAGCACAGAGCCCAAAGCAGGGCTCGACCCCATGACATCGGGATCATGACCTGAGTGGAAATCAAGGCCTAAGCAACTGAGCCATCCAGGCGCCCTGTTATCTTGCAGTT
Source organism: Neofelis nebulosa (assembly GCF_028018385.1). Classification (NCBI taxonomy): domain Eukaryota; kingdom Metazoa; phylum Chordata; class Mammalia; order Carnivora; family Felidae; genus Neofelis; species Neofelis nebulosa. The sequence continues at coordinate 48,312,534 of NC_080784.1, forward strand.
TTAAGCCAAACTGTTAGAGTAGGCAGTAAGTTAGGTTTTAACAGGAGGTCTGGGGGGCCAGCAAAGGAGGAGTCATGGCCTACTATAGGGAAAGTTAGAGACCTGTCTTAGCAGTTCTCCAAAATCAGAGCCACAAGAAGCTGGATCAAACAAGACAGGCCCAAGACAAAGAAAGGAAGGAACCCTGACCAAGTAAGGGAAAAAAAGGTGTGAACCCTGATCTCAAAAAAAATCTCCTCCCCTAACAGTAAATACCCCACGTCCTAGTTAACAACTGTCAATAAGAAATAGAGACCCAAACCCTGGGCACATCTCTCTAGCCTGCCCACTCTCACATCTTGATAATGGACGTACTCTCTCCTTAATCAACTTTCCTACTTACGCTGCTTAATGTTGTATCTGGTCTGCTCTTGAATTCTTTCTTGCTATGTGACCAAGAGCCTCTGGCAACGTCCAGGGGACAGGCTGGATATAGGCTTCAGGACCTGGTGTTACCCCAGTCAACCTAGCCACAAAACTTCTTTCTAAAATTATCAAACCATCTTTTGCTGCCAGTAAATTCTCCAGCTTTAGATCCCTCACCTTCTTTTTGTTTTCAATTGTCATATAATGACTTTGCTTTCTCTCGCATCACATTAGAGTCTACAGGTATGCCTTCCTCATAACAATCGCACACCCACTTAAATGATGCATTTTCAGTAAGAGATAAAAAGACACGAAAAGTCCCACGTGTTCATGCCAGTTGGCTTAACTATAGTGATGGCTCCACAAAGTTCCATTTATTTATTTATTTATTTATTTATTTATTTATTTATTTTTATTTATTTTTACAGTGGTCCTTATACTGGATTTATTATCTTGAAATGATGGGCAGTCACAGCTGTAGACCTCAATCTATGGTACATATCAAGCAATTCAACTTCTTCTTGTCATGTTGCAACTTTCCTTTGCTTCCTTGAGTACCTCCAGAATTGCTGGTGGCACTTTGTGTGGGTCCCATGGTGTTATTCAAAATTTACAGTATCGTGCTAAACACAAGGAAAAATATACAACAAATGCAAGAAATCACTTTTTTACGTGATACACATTTACTGGAGACATGAACTGTTCATGCGGAGATGATTAGTACCACATGACATTCTAAGCAGATACTCACAACACTTGAGCTCACTGTAATAGTGACAGGAGGTGGCCACACAATTACAACAGTACAGTATGTAGTACAGTTGTGTACTATGTATGGTTATGATTTAATACTGAATCCTTACATTTGTTTACATTTATCTCAGCTATGAATGGTGCCACAGATGGCCTGTAAGTGTGTGGGTAAGTTTTGGTAAATTTTAACTTTTTATAATAGATTTGTGTATATTTTATGGTGGCACCACTATCTACATACATTTTATGGATTCATGCCATAACTTTTTACTCGTGTTTCAACATTTTTAGGCAATGCGGTTTCTCTGCAAGACTTTTTTCGAATGCTGCAAGCCTCCAAAAGTTTTAAAAATATGTTTATTGAAAATATATCCACATATAAATGGATCCAAACTGTTCAAGCCTGTATTGTTCAAAGGTTAACTGTATTTTTTAAATTATATTTACTTGAATGGAGACTAGTGAACAAACATTATTTATACACGTATGATTTTCTAAGTAGAAACTAAACTTTAAAAGTTACTAAAACCACTATGGCGATTTCTGCTTCAGGCACCTGGAAAAAAGAAAACGAAACTAGAAATACTGGATAAAATATCACAAACTTTTCTATTGTGTGTGGTCAAGTCCCTTCTAATTAAGGGGGAAATGCAGAGGCCAAAAATAAAGACCTGGGAATCAGAATGATAAGCTTTGAGGCTGTGGCTGTCTTGTAGACTTTAAGAAAGTCTACAGCCTATGGACTTGCATTTTTTTTTAATTTTTTTAATGTTTATTTATTTTTGAGAGAAAGACAGAGACAGGGTGCGAGTGGGGGAGGGGCAGAGAGGGAGACAGAGAATCTGAAGCAGGCTGCCGGCTCTGAGCTGTCAGCACAGAGCCCGACCTGGGGCTGGAACCCACAAACCATGAGATCCTGACCCGAGCCAAAGTCAGAAGCTCAACTGACTGAGCCACCTAGGGGCCCCAATGGACTTGCATTTTAATGCTAATTCTGAGGACCAGAGGCTAACTCTTGGGTCTTCCAAAAGGAAGGAATCAGATTTGAGACCTGCATACAAACCAGAGACCCATTAAGTACTTCAGCAAAACTGAAAATGTGGACCAGAAATATCCACTTATCAACAAAAAGAAGCCACAAAAAGACTCATCTATCTTGGCCTAAAATCCAGGTTAAGAAAAAAGTTTCTAAGAATTTTAAATGAGGCCTTTGCTAATGTAGGTTTGAGGGTCAAAATTATATTATCTAGGTGGTTATAGAAAATTGAAACCATGAAACTAACTGGTGCTAGATGGGGTAGTATCCCAAGGTATGTGGAAGAAGAAAAAGAATGTCCTCTCTGGAAAGAGAAACTTTGAACACCAGGATTTTTTCCCATAAAATCCAGACAAATATAAACTTACTCTATGTGTGACAAATACCTTCAATGAGAGTCCATCAACAAAATCAGCAAAAGGAAGAATCATATTACAGAAAAATTCAGATACTGCAATTTCATTTATACAATTTAAATAAGACTTTTTATAAGATTTCATGAAATAACATAATTGAAAACATGGGCAAGAAACAAGATGTCCTACAAAAAGACTAAATAGATGATTTCCCTCAGGAAGATTACAGAGGATGTGTCATTCTTCTCCATATGTTTTTAACCCAGCACACAATTAGTACATAGGGATGTTTGCTAAGAGTTTGGTTGATATAGCTGTCCCCAAATACCTGAAGACAGAAGTTTGCAAGACAGAATTTATGAAAATAGAATTAAGAAGCAAAATAGAATACAATCCATAGAGGTATTGTTTTATCTAACTTACCTTGGTGGACTGCAGAATACAACTATTTCAGAGTATTCAAAATTGATAAAGAAGACAAACCTATGCCTATGTACGCACTGAGTATCTGTGAATCCTATCTGAAAAAAAAAAGATTTTGGATTAAGAATAAGCCATTTCAAGGCTCTAAAAGTGGGGGGAAGTGAGACAAACCAAGAAGACAAAATGAGAAGAGTTTGAGGGTAAGAACAGTGGGAGTCTGTGGCCTTCTGGTCACGGACACTCCTATCCCTCCTTCTAACTTGACTGGTAAGAGCTTTAGCTTTGCCAGAATAAGAGTGACAACCATCCTAGCAGCTTTGCCACCAGAGTGGGAGACTCAATTTGAAGCAGGGGTGACATCTTCTAGCTTTATCAGCTTTAAGTGGAAAAGCTCAATAGGAAATGAACAGGAAACAGCTGTACCTGTGCCATCCCAAGATTGAGGTCCCAAGTTGTGGCAAGCAATCATGCAGAAATTAATGTGAGATTCTGCAAAGGTGAAAGCCATAGAAGTGCTGATAAGTTCTCTCTACACAGCTGGGTGACTGGGAAACCACGTAGGAGCAAAGGAGACCTGAGAGAATCCAGCAAAAAGTGACAGGCAAAGGAGATGAAAAAACTGGCTGTAAATTTGAATGTGCTCCCTAAACCACAAAGAGATCTAAATGCATAGGATGGCAGCCTTATGGGCTTCGGGCATTTGGCTACAAGCTCCTTCCAAATCACTCCCTAACCACTAAGCTATGCAGACACAAGGGCAAACCCTAGGGAACCAGACTAGAACATAAAATAGAAAAATCAAAAACTGAGAAGAAACATCACTTGCACTGAGTGGGAGACAGATTCCATGGTTTCATTCTGGGCAAGATATTCTAAACAAAACAAAGGGAAAAACAAAACAGAACAGAACCCAGGATGTTGCTACAATATATTATTTTAAAAGTCCATTTTTTTAACAAAAGTTATGAGGCACCCAAAGAAACAGGAAAGTGTAACCTTTACTCAGAAAAAAGGACAGTCATTGCAATTTACTGGACCAAGAGGTTGGATTTAGCAGAGTTTTTAGCAGTTATATGAATACATATAAATGTATTCAAAGAAGAGACATTCTGTGAATCCTGTCTGCAAAAAAGAAAAGAAAAAAAAAACATTCAAACTGGATAAAATGAACCATTTCAGGGCTCTGAAATTAAAATACAATAAATTGACTCAGAAAAGAGGCAACTGAATGCCAAAGGAGAAATAGAAACATGACTCTTAGGTACAGTCAGGAGGCATGGGTGGTTAAAGAATTCACCCAAAGCAGAACAAAGGAGATAGAAGTTAGTTGAATACACTGCAAGAAAGCAATGAGCAAGAGCAAAGGAGAGACTATCTGCCAGGAGGCAGTGGTTAGAGGCTGTAGTAAAGGAGGGAAGTTGAGGAGACATGGAATTTTCTTTTTTTGGTATCTGTGCCTGATTGTAAGTAGCTCATTGGTCAACTAGGGCTATGGGTCACTAATGGGCCTATTTGCATTCAGCCCTGTGGTCACTGTGGGACCTTTTACCTTACTCACTTTTCCATTGCTGAAGCCTGTTGCCTAAAAGTGGCCTCTACAAGACATACAGAAAATAACAAAATGTCAAAAATAAGTTACCATCAGTGATTCCTTTAAAATTTGCAAATGGATTAAACTTCCCAATCAAAACACCTAGATTGGTAGAATGGGTATAAACACAGAATCCAACTATGTGTTGTCTACAAGAGACTCATTTTATGTCTAAGAATGGAGCTAAGTTAAAAGTACGAGGATGAGAAAGACATTTCACGTAAATAGTAACCAAAAGAGAGTAAAGGTAGCTATACTAAAATCAGAGAAAATAGACTGTCAAAAACTGTTACAAGATAAAATACAAAGAAGGAACATTGTAAATTGATTAAAGTGTCAATTAACTAAGAAGAAAGAGCAATTATAAACATATACGTGCCAAACATCAAAGCTCCAACATATATGAAGCAAACACTGACAAAATTTAAGTGAGAAATAGCTCTACAATAATAGTAGGAAACTTCAAAACCCCATTTACAATAATAGATAGAACAACTAGGTAGAAGATAAATAAGTAAATAGAAGACATGAACACTGAACCTAACAAACATATACAGAGTACTCCTCCCCAAAACAGCAAAATATATATTTTTCTCTTGTGCATGTAGAACAGTCACCAGGATAGACCATATATTAGGCCATAAACAATTTTCATAATTTAAAAAGATTAATATCATACAAAGTAATTTCTGATTACAGTGGAATAAAACTACAAATCAATAGAAGAAGGAAAACTGCAAAAGTGCAAGTATGTGGAAATTTAAGAACTCATGCAAACCAATAATGGGTCAAAGAAAAAATCATAAATAAAGTTAGAAAATATCTTGAGACAAAGGAAAATAAAAACACAATATACCAAAACTTATAGGATGCAGCCAAAGCAATTCTATGAGGGAAATTTATAGTTGTAATGTTAACATAGACTACAGCAGGGAGATACAAAATAGAGAATAAACATTAGAGAAAAATCAGTGAAACCAAGATGTGGTTCTTCAAAAAGGTCAACAAAATTGACAAACTTTTAGCTAAACTGACTAAGAGAAAAAGAGAGAAAAGTCAAATAACTAGAATCAGAAAAGAAAGTGAGGACATTTTAACCAATTATACAGAAATAAAAAAGGATTATAAGAGGGTGCTCTGAACTATTATTCACCAAAAAATTATATAACTTACATGAAATAAACATAGTCTTAGAAAAACACAATCTATCAAGACTGAATCATGAAGAAATAGAAAATCTTAATAGATCTCCTTTTAGTAGGGAAACTGAATTAGTAATTTAAAGCATCTCAACAAAGAAAAGCCTAGTACTGTCTGGCTTTATTGGTAAATCCTATCAAATATTTAAAGAAAACTTAACATTGAACCTTCTCTAATACCTCCGAAACAATTGAGGATGAGGGAATGCTTCCTTACTCATTCTATGAAATCATTACTCTATTACTGAAGCCAAACAAAAATGATTTAAGAAAGGTGTATGTTTTGGTTTGACGTAGTCTCACTAATTTTTGCTTTTGTTACTTGTGTTTTTGGTGCCCTATCCAAAAGCTCGTTGCAAACACCAGAGTCAGGGAGATTTTACCCTCTGTTTTCTTCTAGAAGTTTTATAGTTTCAGGTCTTACATTTGTCTTTATTCTATTTCAATTTAATTTGTGTGAGTGGCATCGGAGGAGGGTCTACTTTCACTCCTTTGTGCATGGATATCCAATTTTTTTCAGCACCATTTATTGAAGAGGCTGTCTTTTCTCTGTTGAGTATTCTTGGCTCCCTTGTCAAATATTAGTTGACTGTATATACTTGAGATTATTTTTGGACATTTGATCTGGTCTATATGTCTGTTTTCATACCAATACTTTACTGTTTTGATTACTATGGATCAGTAGTATACTTTGAAATTGAAGTGTGATACTTTCAGCATTATTTCTTTTTTAAACAAATTTTTTAATGTTTATTTTTGAAAAAGAGAAACACAGAGTGCGAGTGGGGGAGGGACAGAGAGAGAGGGAGACACAGAATCCAAAGCTGGCTCCAGGCTCTGAGCTGTCAGCACAAAGCCCAATGCTGGGCTTGAACCCAAGAACTGAGAGATCATGACCTGAGATGAAGTCGGACGCTTCACTGACTGAGCCACCCAGATACCCCAGTTCCTTTTTCTCAAGATTGCTTTGTTTATTGTTTGTGTGTGTGTGTGTGTGTGTGTGTGTGTGTGGTTCCAAGCAAATTTTAGGATTGTTTTTTCTATCTGTAAAAGAACCTAATGGAATCTTGATTAAGAGTTGCATTGAATCTATAGGTAGCTTTGGGTAGTACAAGCATTTTAATATGATCAATTCTTCCAACCCATGAACACAAGATATCTTTCCATTTATTTGTGTCTTTTTAAATTTATTTTATAAGCACTTTGTAGTATTCTGTGTACAGATCTTACACTCCATTGGTTTAATTTATTTTTAGGTATGTTATTATTTGATACTATCATAAATGGGATTGCTTTACTTATTTATTTTACATACAATTTATTGTTGTGTATATAAAGACTACTGATTTTTATGTGATTTTGTTTTCTGAAATGTACTTAAGTTGTTGATTATATTGAACAGATTTTTGGTAGAATTTCAGGAGTTTCTCTATATAAAATTGTGCCATCTGCAAATGAGGATAACTTCTCCTCTTCTTTTACTAGTTGGATACCTTTTATTTCTTTTTATTGCCCAGTTGCTCTGGAGACTTCAAGCACTATGTTGAATAGGAATGGTGAGAGTGAGCAAACTTGACTTGTTCCTGATCTTAGAGGAAAAGCTTTCAACCTTCTACCATTGAGTATGATGTTGCCCATGCACTTGTCATATATGGCCTTTATTATGTTGAGGTACATTCCTTCTATACTCAGTTTGTTCAGAGTTTTTATCATAAATGGATTTTGAATTTTGTCAAGTGTGGTTTTTTTCTGTATCTATCAAGATGATCATACTATTTTTATCTTTAATTCAATGCATTAATATAATGAAAGATTAAAATAATACATCAAACTGAAAATCTTTTGCACAGCAAAAGAAACAACAAAATGAAAAGACCACGTATGGAATGGGAGAATATTTTACAAACTACATGTCTGATAAGTGTTTAATATTAAAAAATATAAAGAATTTATACAATAGTCAAAAAACAAATAATACAACTAAGAATAGTCAAAGGACCTGTCCAGAGATTTTCCTGAAAAAGATATTCAAATGGCTAAAAAGTACATGAAAATGTGCTGAATAGTCTAATCATTAGGGAAATGCAGATCAAAACCACAGTGAGATAACCACCTCACATCTGTTAGACTGGCCTATTATCAAAAAGACAAGAGATAACAAGTGCTGGCCAGGAGATAGAGAAAAGGAAACACTGTGCACTGTTTGTGTGAATGTAAATCGGTATAGCAACTGTGGAAAAACAATGGAAGTTCCTCAAAAAATTAAAAATTAAGTAATGAATATGATCAGGCAATTCCACTCCTGGGTATGTATTTGAAGGTAAAGAAATCACTATCTCAAAGAGGTATCTGCACTCCACATTCATTGAAATAATATTTACAATAGCTAAAACATGGAAACAACCTAAGATGTTATCAATATTGATGAAAAAAATGCTCAACACAATAGTAGAAAACTAAATTCAACAACATAATAAAGGAGTATATACCATGACCAAGTGGGATGCAAGAATTATTCAACAGAAAAACCAATCAGAGATATATACCACATTAAGAGAATGGAGGGGGAAAAAATGACACATGATCATCTCAATGATTCTGAAAAAGAAATGGACATTCCCCAAAGAAAATATACAGATATCTCATAAGAACATGAAAAGATGTTCGATATCACTAGTCATTAGGATAATGCAAGTCATTACGATAATGGAATTCTCCCATTCCATACGTGGTCTTTTCATTTTGTTGTTTCTTTTGCTATGCAAAAGATTTTCAGTTTGATGTATTATTTTAATCTTTCATTATATTAATGCATTGAATTAAAGATAAAAATAGTATGAACATCTTAATAGATGCAGAAAGTCAAAACCACAATGAGCTATTTCTTTACACTCATTAGGATGGCTATTACAAAAAACAAGACTAAACAGAAAATAACAAGTGTTGGTGAAGATGTGGAGAGACTGGAATCCTCATACATTGCTAGTGGGAATGTAAAATTGTACAATCTCTAGGGAAAACAGTATAGTGGCCCCTCAATAATTTAAAAATAAACTTACCATATGCTCCAGCAATTCTACTTCTGGGTATATATCCAAAAGAATTGAAAGCAGAGACTCAAATGAGTATTTGCTTACTATGTTCATGTTAACATTATTCACAACAGCGAAAAGGTGGAAGCAACTCAAATGTACATTGACAGACGAATGGATAAAAAATGTGATAAAATGAAATATTTTTTGACTTTAAAAAGCAATGAAATTCTGACAGATGCTATAACGTGGATGAACCTTGAAGACATTTCACTAAGTGAAATTGGCCAGACCCAAAGGACAAATATTGTATAATTTCACATATATGAGGTACCCAGAACGGAAAATACAATAATGGTTGTCAGGGGCTGAGGGAAAGAGGGATTGGGGAGTTAATGTTTAATTGGTCTGGACTTTCAGCTTGGGAAAATTAAAAGTTCTGGAGATGGATGGTAGTAATTGTTGCATAACGATATGAATATATTTAGTGGTGCTTACTTGTACATGTAAAAATGCTAAAAGGTAAATTTTATATTTTGTATATTTTACCACAAAAACATTTAAACATTTTAATAGCCATTCATGAGAGGACATTTCAGCACTCTAGGAATGGAAGAGAACTTCTTCAATCGGTTAGAGGACAGCTAAAAAAAACCTACAGCTACCATCATAGCTAACAGTGAAGAACTCAACTCTTTCCCCTTAAGATAAGGAGTAGTATAAGCATATTTACTTCTACCATTTGTACTCACCATTGTGGTTATGGTTACAGTCAGTGAAATAAAAAGAAAAACAGAAAAAGAAGACAGAGAGGTTCCTGGGTGGCTCAGTTGATTAAGTGCCCGACTCTTGGTTTTGGCCCACGTCATGATCTCATGGTTCATGAATTCAAGTCCTGCATCAGGCTCTGTGCTAACAGCATGGAGCCTGCTTGGGATTCTGTCTCCCTCTCTCTCTGCCCCTCCCCTGTTTGCTTTCTTTCTCTCTCTCAAAAATAAATAAGTAAAACATAAAAAAAGGAAAGAAAAAGAAGACAGAAAGCATACTGATTGGAATGGATGGATCATTCAGATGCACAAATTTGTACACAAAAATCTATGGATTCTATCAAAAAAAAATCTGCTAGAACTATAAGTGAGTACAGGACGGTTGCAGGATACAAGGCTAATACACACAAAAAGTTGTATTTTTATATGCTATCAATTAACAACATAAAAATAGAATTCTCCTCAAATTGATCTACATATTCAATACAATCCCTATGAAAATTCCAGTAGGTTTATTTGTAGAAATTAACAAGCTAATCCTAAAATATATAGGAAAAGAAAAGAACCTACAAAAATCAAGCTATTTTTAAAAGAACAAGTTGGGAGAATTTAAACTTCCATTTTTCAAAGTTTAGGTAAAGTTGCAATAATCAAGGCAATGGCATTGGCATACAGGTTGGCATATAAACAGAACAGAATAGAGAGCCCAGAAGTATGTCCACACATTTATGATCAAGTCATTTTTGACCAAGGTGCCAAGAAGATTACATAGGGAAAAGATAATAATTTAAATAAATGGTGCTATGTTAATTGAATATCCATACAAACAAAACTTGGTCTGTCTCCTCATACTTTATGTAAAATTAACTCAAAATGGACTGTAGAAATAAATGTAAGAACTAAAACACTAAAATTTCTTTAAAAATATAGAGAAACAATTTGTGACTATACATTAATTAAGATTTCCATACTATAACACCAAAAGCATCATTCATAAATAAAAATCACCACATTTGGACTTCATCAAAATTTAACACTTGATTTTCAAAAGATACCATCTGAAAATAAAATAAATTACAAAGTGGGATAAATAGTTGCAAATCATGTATTTGATTATAGACATATCCAGAATAATTAAAGAAAACTTATCACTTAATAATAAGAGGACAAAACTCCCCCTAAGAATGCACAAAAGTTTGAATAGTCACTTCACCAGTTCAAAAATAAATGAAGACAACACAGAAGACACCTAATAGGGAGAGTTTGCTACTGCAAAGGGTGTTAGCCACCATCATTTGACTTGGGCAGAGACTAAAGGCAGGCAAAAGAATGGGAAATTTTTATAGTGAAAAAGGGCAAAGGTTTCAGACATGTTTTGATGAGAGATTATTGGCATGGAAAAGCTGGAGGGGGGCTAACTGGAAGTCGGGCAGCCACTGTAATTGGTTTGGGAGAATATTTGGCCTTCTGTTTGGTTCTGAGTTGAAAGTGGAGGCATAAATAAGGAAAGCTGGCAATTATTGACCAATTCCTGACCTTTCTGGGCCCATTGGTGCAGTGTTGTTATTTGGCTTCTTGGACTTGTTGCAGCAGAAGTTGTCAGTCAATGCACTGTCATATGTGGTCAGGCCATTGTCCATTTTTAGTTCAGACCTTTACTGAAGAAAATACGTGACTGACCAATAAGCATATGGAAATGTGTTAAACATTATTTGTCATTAGGAAAATGCAAGTTAAAACTACGGAAGATAACACTATGTAACCATTAGAATGGCTAACGTGAAAGAGATTGACAATATCAACTTTTGGTGAGAACAGGAGCAGCTAGAACCCTCATACATTGCTGGTGGGTACAGCTAACTTTGGAAAACTGGCAGTTTTCTAAAACATTTAGCCTTCACTTAACCATCCAATCTAGCAATTTTACTCTCAGGTAGCTTTGTCTTAGGGCTGCAGAGGGTGGTGACAGCATAGATGGTCTGTAAACTTGTATGAGGTAAGATTTTGAGGTCATGGGATTGTTCTAAAACTGAATCATCATGATGATTACACCACTCCACAAGTTTTCTCAAAATCTTGAATTGTATGCTTAAAATAAGTGGAGATCGTCTTACATAAATTATAAATTAAAAATGACTGAATGAAATTTCTAGAAATTTATGTTTATTAATAAGTTTTTTTAACTTCTTTTTTTAAAATTTTTAATTATTTATTTTTTTATTTGAGAAAGAGAGAGAGAGAGAGAGCATGAGTGGGGGAGAGGGGCAGAGAGAGAGAGTATCTTAAGCAGGCTCCACACTGAGTGTAGAACCTGATGCAGGGCTTGATCTCATGACCCTGGGATCATGACCTGAGCAAAATCAACAGTGGATGCTTAACGGACTGATCCACCCAGGTGCCCCAGTAAAGAAAATTTCAAACTCAACAAATTGCTTAAACAATAGCAAGTGGCTTCCTTGACTTTGCAGCTCCTATCCTTAACCATTATCTTATATCCTACCTATATTCAGAATGTATTTTAATTTTATGTTTCTGAATTTTTCATATTTTATGCCTGAATAAAGACTCCTTTTTGAATTTTCAATAAAAGATGCACAAATAATTATTGGTGTCTCCTTTATTATCACTGTCACAAAAAATACAACTCTCACGGGAGAGCTCTCATGTCTTTTTAGCATGATTTTGCCTACAGTCTCCCTCTGCTCTCCCCTATCCTACAAACTACTTGGCATGTAAATGTTTGTAAGTTTCATTTACAGTCTTACTTTCTGGTCTCAGAATATACCAGGGTTTCTTGCTTCTTATCCAATGAAAATAATTCAAGTTGGTATTTTAATAATTTCTGCAGTGCTCCAGGTTCTCAAAGATTAATAATAGAATATTATGTCAAATAACATAGAAAACATTTATGAAACTCCAGCTCCCCATACCTGTAAATTCATAAATTTGAAAGGTAGACATATTCATATTCTCCTTTTCTCTTAAATGGTCACCTTTTGTAAGTTCCTTCCCATGGGTTACTATTTGGAGATGAAACCTTTTTTTTTTATTGTTTAAATCTTTAATACAACAACTGACATATTTCTTTCAAGCCCTAAGAAGCAATTATATCTTTCCTGACAGGGCAAAGAGGTGCTTCATGCTTTGATACAGCCAATTACCTAAGTATTTTATTTTATTTTATTATTATTTTTTTATTTTTATTTTATTATTTTTTTTAAAGTTTATTTATTTTGAGAGAGAGAGAGAGAGACAGATAGTGCGAGCAGGGGAGGGACAGAGGGAGAGGGAGAGAGAGAATCCCAAGCAGGGTCCACACTGTCAGCGCAGAGCCAGACATGGGACTTGAACTCAAGAACTGTGAGATCATGACCTGAGCTGAAATGCTTGACCTGAGTCCAATGCTTAACTGACTCAGCCAACCAGGTGCTCTTAGGTAATTTAAAAGTATGAATATTCACAGAACACATCATGTGACAAAAGTTCACAGATGAATTCCACACTACAAAATTTTTTTTTTTTTTGAGAGAGAGAGAAGGAGAGAGAGAGAGAGGGAGCACAAGCAGGGGAAGGGCAGAGAGAGAATCTTAAGTAGTCTCCACACCCAGCACAGAGCCCAATGCTGGGCTCAAGCTCATGACCATGAGATCATGACCTGAGCTGAAATCAAGAGTCCAGACACTTAACTGACTGAGCTACCCAGGTGTCCCCCCAAAACTCTCGAACTATGGAGGTCAACCCCCTTAAGCAAAATAAGACTGAATATGTTTGATACATAATTTATATTTTGATTAAAAGTCATTTGAAAAATTGAATTTTATTTTTTTATGTAAATAACATTATTCAATTGCCAAAAATATAAAGTTTGAGTCTGTGTCATAGGTAAATTACCCCAACCCTTGGACTTGTGGTCATTCCATTAGAGAGAAAACAATGCCTTGATTCCATTGCAGTAAAGGGAATTACTTTGGGGCACCTGAGTGGCTCAGTCAGTTGAGCAGCCAACTTCACCTCAGGTCATGACCTCACAGTCTGTGAGTTTGAGCCCCGTGTCAGGCTCTGTGCTGGCAGCTCAGAGCCTGGATCCTGCTTCAGATTCTGTGTCTCCCTCTCTTTCTGCTCCTCCCCTGCTTGCTCTCTGTCTCTCTCTCAAAAATAATAAACATTAAAAAAAATTTAAGGGAATTTTTTAAGGGAAAATACTTTTTTTAAAAGTATTTTTTAATGTTTAGTCATTTTTTTGAGAGACAGAGAAAGAGAGACAGAGCATGAGTGGGGGAGGGGCAGAACAAGAGGGAGACACAGAATCTGAACAGGCTTCAGGCTCTGAGCTGTCAGCTCAATAGAGCCCAACCCAGGATGCAAACTCAGGAACTACGAGATCATGACTTAAGCCAAAGTCTGACGCTCAACCAACTGAGCCATCCAGGTGCCTCAAAGGGAGTTACTTCTTTGCAAGTGTGTTTTCTCTTTGCCTATGGAATCATGAGGTGGCTCTACTGTCTATACAAATGTGATGATGATAATTTTGATATCATAAAGAAATATAGGGTATTAGAGAAATTCTGAATATTGATGCTTAAATTTAGAATAAATGAATTAAGGATATAGAAACTAAATTCTTAGCTTTGTAAAAACAACATTATTTATAAGTATTTCCCTTAACTGCTTATTAACTAGGATGTGACTAAAACAATTGGCTACATTGATGGAAAGAATGTTCCATCATTCATGCATTCAGTTTAAAGCATGGTTGTAAGGATCATCTGCATTTTATTTCTGCCAATGCAAATCAAAGTCTTGTCTCACCTTGGTGGGTTCAAGAACTTATTCTTGGTGGTTTGACCTGAAATGATTTGGCTGCTTTGTAATTTCAAGTCTATATTAAACCAATAGATGAGAATGCTTGTTTATTACAACGAATACTGGGAATTTCTAAATAAATAATGCTACCTGTTGCTGTGAGATTGCAGTGTTCCATGTGTACGTTGGAGTTCTGATTAGTGAACTCCATTCTGTAGACAGGCATAGTACTGAAGTGAGGGAGGACCCTGAGAGGTACTTCTAATACATTAGCATAACATCATAAATTACCATTCTTCATTCTAGGGTCTTTCAGCTACATAAGGAAGTCTGGTCAATAGAATCCTCCTCCACAATGGCTATGTTGGAAAATATAAAAAAACCTCATTGGCAAATCCTGTAATTCACAGGCTTCTTTTGTTTTTCTGTTGTTTGAGTCAAGAAAATATTCTGGTATAGGGTGCTGGGGTGGCTCAGTTGGTTGAGCGTCCAACTCTTGTTTTTGGCTCAGGTCACAATCTCATGGTTTGTGGGTTTAAGCCCTGAGTCTGGCTCTGTGCTGTCAGTGTGAAGCTTGCTAGCTTGTGATTCTCACTCTCTCTCTCTCTCTCCCCCTCCCCCAGCATGTTCTCTCTCTCTCTCTCTCTCTCAAAATAAAGAAGAAAAACTTTAAAAAATATATTAAAAATATTCTGGTATTATGACACTATGAAATAATGTACATACAAAATGATTTAATTATTTTTCTTTTATTTTTAGAGACAAAAAGAGAGAGCACAAGCAGGGGAGGGGCAGAGGGAGAGAGAGAGAGAGAGAAAATCGTAATCAGTCTCCACACTCAGCATGGAGCCAGATGCAAGGCTTGATCCCAAGACCCTGGATCATGACCTTAGCTGAAATCGAGAGTCAGATACTCAAACAACTGAGCCTCCTACGAGTCCCCATACAAAATGATTTGGGGAAATAACCCAAATGTCATCACCCACAGTTAGACTACTTTCTTTTGGAAGGTTCTTTGAATGGCTAACCTAAAATATATATGTTGAGTCTTTTGTAAAAAAATGTTAGAGTAGAACCTTTTCCAGCTTTATAACTGAATTCCTGAGTGGGGATGGGGAGTCCTTTTATACAGTCTTAAGGGCACTTTTCACTCTCTATAAAAATATACCTACAGCAATTAATTCCAGTAAAACAAAATACAGTTAGCTTTGTACCAAAGCAGTATCTAGTACCATTACATTACGCTCAATGTCATTTCAGAAACAAACACTTGTGTGTTCTTGTTGTTTGTGTCAGGTCAACATGCTTATTACCTTATAACTTCAACGTTTTTTTTTTTTTTAATTTTATTTTTGGGACAGAGAGAGACAGAGCATGAACGGGGGAGAGGCAGAGAGAGAGGGAGACACAGAATCGGAAACAGGCTCCAGGCTCCGAGCCATCAGCCCAGAGCCTGACGCGGGGCTCGAACTCACGGACCGCGAGATCGTGACCTGGCTGAAGTCGGACGCTTAACCGACTGCGCCACCCAGGCGCCCTTTACCTTATAACTTAAAGCAGTTGTATTGTATATTGCTCAAATATTCTGTCAAAGAATGAACACATTGTGCATCACAACATTAACTTGGCCACAGTCAAGGCTGCTATTGCTGCATTCCAGGAAAGCAAGCTTGACAATTTAACCAATTGGTTTTTATTTTTCTTTAACACAAGGCAGGCAATGTCCTTATCGTCTAGGGGTTCTTATGATAACCATGACACAAACAAAATGTACCAGAAAGATAAATATAAACAAGGCAGCATTTCAAGCACTGAGAAACAAGTAGGAGCAAAGCCACCTGGTAAAAATAAATGAATCGTATGATGCATAAGTATTTGTGTAAGAGGATTCTGTTTCTCAAGAAGTGTGAACTGCAAATCACAGAACAAGAAACAGAAGAATGGTCTGTGTTGGTTGTGAAAATGACCTGCTCATTCAGATCTTTGCTTATCATGCCACAGACAAGGGAAAACGGATGATTCTTTACTGACACCTTGGAAGAGGCTTTTAGGATTGAAATAGAAAAATACTCCCAGCATAGAGTACATATAGTTGGAGAAAAAGCACAAACACAGCATGGGAAAGACCACACTAAACATCTATCTACTTTGAATTAATACAGTCATTTTTATCTGTAGAGCAACTATGACATTCCTTGAGTATACGACATCTGCCTGGTGGTGTTTTTTTTCTCCCGGAATGTAGTTATTTAATTACCAGCATGTAATTAAATGATGCAAAGTATTCCAAGGTGCTCAGTTACAGAATCGAGCAATCCAATAAAAATGCAAGTCTACTGATTGGCTATCAGAAAGCCATAATATATATATGTTAGATAAACGCACATATGAGCATATATGTACAATAAATATATAGGTACATATGTATATACGTATACATAATGAATGTATATATGTATATGAGATACAAAAATCATATAGATTCATCTATTCATATATATATATATATATATATATATATATATATATATATATATATATTCTTATGTATACAAGAGAGAGAAAATTATATCTAGACTCTTTCTTCTCCCCTCACAGTTTAGATGCAGAGGAAGGGACGAGCTTTGCCTTATTGGAGTTAGGACCCAGAGTAATAAGAGGTATAAAAATGTCCACACTGAACCAACCCATCACTTAGCAATATCTTTCTGCCTTGGTACCAACTGATATCTTGGGTGTATTTCCCCTCACAGTACTATTGTCATGATCCAGATAAGACCGGAAAACAAAGCTCTGCCCAAAGAATTCATGAGTGTGCATGACTCTCTAGTGAATAGTCACAATTGCTGGTGTAAAACTTGTCAAAATGATAAATTAATCCATTGCACAATGGAGAGTGAACCGAGTTGAATGGTAGGTAGTATAGTTACTAAAAGATCTGCCTTTGGTTTTGTGGGGGGTTTCTCCAGCTTGTGCTTTAGTGATGTGGGAGTGACTGGGCCTTGTTTGAATTCAGTTCATCTTCTCGTTAAGACTTGGGGCGTGGGTTATTCCACAGAAAAATCTCTCTCATATGTCTGGATCGTGTCATCCTGCAAAACCACAGATACAATAGCAGTCACCATGCTTATCTGACTGTGTAATGGAAGTAGATGGAGTTCAATGACAACGGACACTGCACAACACTTAATCTGTATTTTTAAAAATTTATGTACCTACTATTTATTTAAAGTTTTAGTTTTTTTTTAGTTCATTTATTTTTGAGAGAGAGAGAGAAAGAGTGCAAGTGAGGGAGGAGCAGAGAGAGGGAGACTGAGGATCCAAAGCAGACTCTGTGCTGCCAACATAGAGCCTGACGCAGGGCTCGAACTCACAAACCATGAGACCAGGACCTGAGCTGAAGTCAGATGCTTGACCGACTAAGCCACCCAGGTGCCCCAACACTTAATTTTTAAACACCAATTTCACACTATTTGTGCTTCCTGAACCATCAAGTAAAAGGGGAGGAGTCAAGTCACACATAATTGGATACCCTAACAGTCAAGAATCTTAGCAGACTCTCAAGGAATTGAGGATTTGGTCATTTGAAGCTTATTTAATTTTCAGAAGCTGTTTGAGGTGTAAGGTCAAGATCCTCATTTGAATAAATAAGTAAAAATAGATGAAGGAGAGACAAAACATTAGTGACACCATAAGCACAGAGTCTGGCGTCAGGTACTCCAAAGAAACATCATAAGATGAATGAGAACCAGCAGCCATTATAGATCAGCTTGATTACTCAACCGATTTTGTAGCTGAGTCAGGTGTATGGGTTAGTGCCACAGGAAAGGAGAAAGAATGATTCTGTGAGTCATGACATCTAGCTGAAAGGGGAATCAACATATTCAATCTCTTCAGAAAGTTTTTTTAAATTAACTTAAAATATAGTTTAGTATATGAGGATAAATTTGCACTTGCTATGTTCGTTAAAAAAATAAAATTAAGGGTCTATTAAAAGAAAATACTTTCCATGAGCATATATTATATCTTATGCCATCCAAAGCTGGCCACATGGAGTGCCTGGGTGGCTCAGTCAGTTAAGCAGGCTGACTGCAGCTCAGGTCATGATCTCATGGTTCGTGAGTTTGAGCCCCACTTCAGGCTCCAGGCTGTGGAGCATGCTTCGGATTCTGTGTCTCCCTCTGTCTCTCTGGCCCTCCCCTGACCCTCTCTCTCTCAGAAAATGAATAAAACATTAAAAAAATTAAAAAAAAAAAGGAGAAAAGAACTTGCCAGAAAGAGGTACCTGGGTGCCTCAGTCAGTTAAGTGTCTGATTCTTGGTTTCAGCCCAGGTCATGATCTCACAGTTCATGAGACTGAGCCCTGCTTTGGGCTCCACGCTGACAGCATGGACCCTGCTTGGGATTTTCTCTCTCTCCCTCTCCCTCTGCCCCTCCCCTGCTCATGCACGCGAACTCTCTCTCTCTCTCTCTCTCTCTCTCTCTCAAAATAAATGAAGAAACATTTTTTTAAAAGAAATTGCCACAAAGATTTTGCCTAGAAATTAAGTCTTTTTTCAGTTGGTTTTGACAGTATACACAGTACCAGAGGCCATGTTCAAAACGGTCATGCTGTTTCTGTGATTTTTGTGATAATTTTGTTTCCGTAAAGGGTTTACATTTTTGCCTGAAACTCCTACCTGGCCAACAGCTGTTCCTTTCGCAACCCCAGCAGAACAAAGAGTGGCCACCTCCTAGTGCACAGCGCCCCCTTACCTTGCTGGGGGCACACTGCAATTCACCATGGGCATGAAATTGGTAATGAAACATTTACCTCTGTTCGCACGTTGCAGGCTCCTTTCCCGGTTCTCCCTTTCATCTGACGGGTCTGGAACATAGAAAACTTCTGCTAACCATCTGAAGACAGGGCATACCTTCTGTTGGCAGCGAATATATGGTTGCTCTTTATTGCTCCGATTTGTGGAGCAAATTGGATCTTTAGTTCAAGATCTTTCATCATTTCTGAGCACACCGTTCCTCTTTTCTATATGGGAGAAATGAGAGAACATTTCATGGCCATATGAATACACACATTTTTTAATTGAGAAGAGATGGCCTTGGGTTATATAAGCATGAGAAAAACTAGGGAATTTTTATGTGAGCCCTTTAACTGAATCCATAGGTAGGAAAGCCTGGAAAATGTCTGCTTATTTAAATTTATTTTTCAGTCAGTTTATATTTTTTGGTTGATTGCCAGTACAGGTAGCCCCACTTTTGGCTTCATGTGCTTGATGTCCCTGCTAACTCACAGCAAATGTGAATAGATGTTAGTGTGGCTTTGGGTGAACGCAAGAAGCAAGAGCATTTACAAATGAAACTGGGGAGCGGGCGGGGCACCTGGGTGACTCAGTCGGTTAAGTGTCTGACATCTGCTGAGGTCATGATCTCACGGTTTGCGGGTTCGAGGCCCACGTAGGGCTCTGTGCTGACAGCTAGGAGCCTGGAGCCTGTTTCAGATTCTGTGTCTCCTTCTCCCTGCCCCTCTTCCACTCACGCTCTGTCTCTCTCTCAAAAATAAATAAACATATTAAAAAATAAATAAAAATGAAACTGGGCTTCCTCCAGGTGGTGTGGACAAGGAGCTAGCGGGACAGGTTGGGGTGGGGAGT
Organism: Neofelis nebulosa; assembly: GCF_028018385.1. Classification (NCBI taxonomy): domain Eukaryota; kingdom Metazoa; phylum Chordata; class Mammalia; order Carnivora; family Felidae; genus Neofelis; species Neofelis nebulosa. The sequence continues at coordinate 48,332,547 of NC_080784.1, forward strand.
TGTTCCCCAAGCTAGAGTGGCTGCATCCCAGGTCAGCTTCCCTTGGGATTCATGGAATTTTTCCTACAGCAAAGATGGCACAACAAAGAGTCCCAGGTTCTGGGCAGTGAGCATTTCCAGGCAATCCCTGTAAACTGCCGGCAATCATATCTGTGCTGTCTGGAGTCTAGGCTGTGTAGGTACCCCTCACTATGTTGCTTGCTTGCAAGCTTGCCCTGTAAAGATGGAGGCAATCGACCAGGGAGACTGTCCTCAGGAATGCCAACCCACGTAGAGTGTCTATATGCCCTGAATGCTTTATTGTGGAATAGTGTGGGTGAGGGCCTGTGACTTCTCTTCCCTTAAATACCCCTGCCTGGTGACAGGGGTCCGATCTTGCATGACAATTTGAAAAAGAAGTGATGTAAATCAGCAATGTGGATGTGTATGAACACAAAATACTCAGGTCTGAAGTCTGTAGGTGCCTACTTTTTGTTCCTAAATTGTCTCCCTCCAGGTTACAAACACAGTCCCTCCCTTGTAGGCACGTCAATTCCTTCTGAAAGCTGGAGTAATGAAAACAAGCTGTCAGGGTGGTCCAAATTCCCAACAATATGAAATGATGTTGGCTGGGTTACAGAATAAATGCATTACAAACACGAAGCAGAAGGGTGCTTCAGTGAGGATCTCATCTTGAATTCAGAAAAGGCTACATTTTCAATGGACAGGCTGATCTGAAGAGATGAGATGTAACGAACAAGAAGAACTAATTTGCCAACTGAAGTCCCTTGGAAAAACCATAGTCAACATGGTCTCCTTCCCTTCCAGATATGTTTCATGGCTGCATTTTTGCCTCTTGTAAAAATTCTCCTGCCCAAGAATGGCTTTCATGTTTTTTTTTAAACTTTAACATCATTTAAAGTACAGACGAACTTAGGTTTTCAAATCCTTGATATTTACAAAACTCTTTGACATATGTTATTACACACTGGCACTCATAATAATGTTGCAAAGAGGTTTTTGCATTCTGATGTTGTAGTGGAGGAGACAGAGTCCCCTTTGCACTGCCTGTAGTATTAAAATCTTGAAAGAGAGTGATACTTACTCTGACCTGTGGGGGTGGGGTGGCCTCAACTTAGAGGTACCCTTTTCAACCAAGAATCTTCCCTTGCCCCTTATTCACAGTGTACCACCAAGGCTTTCATTTGGTTTTATAAACTCTGAAATACAAAGATCAGTCACATGTTACTTCAAATCTTTGGGCAACAATGAGGATGGTCAAAATTCAAAAGATTCTGCTCATGGATGCATCCATTCATTTACTAATTTGTTCTTCAATTCATCCATGCATCCATGCATCCATCCATCATACTCCATACAATAAATATTGAGCAAGTGTCTACCACATGCTGGAGTTTTCAAAGGGACCATGGTAATGTACCTGTTCTCATCAAGATGAAGTCCTAACAGGGGAGAAAGAGGTCCTAAATAAAGATATGTCTCTTCTTACCGAGCTGGGTTCTATATATAATATAAAAATAATGAAATTACAATTATGATTATCAGGGGCCTAGGATACTGTGAATATGTATGAAAGGAGGATGTAGTCTGGGATTAGAAAATGCCCAGGAAGAGAAAGAGGCAATTACAAGAGGGAATTGCTCGGGCAAAGTGTTTGAGGAAGGAAGAGGATTGACCAAAACAAACAACAGCAAACCATGTTCATGTATGTGTGTTTGTGTATGTATGTATACACACGCACACACACACACACACACACACATATATATATACATACATTTTTTAAAAGGTCTTATTTTTAAGTAATATCCACACCCAACAATGGGGCTCAAACTCACAACCCTGAGATCAAGAGTTGTATGCTCCACTGACTGAGCCAGCCAGGCACCCCTGTTTGGAGCATACTGAGCCAAGTTATAAGGAGCTAAAACTTGAGAGGTGTACATCCTGCAGGGACTTTTAGGACATGTTAAAGATTTTAGTCTTTACACTTATACCAATGGGCTACATATGAAGTGTTTTAAGCAGGAACTGATGTGTTCATCTCACTGCTTTTCATGTTCTCTTCTCAACTCTGTAGTTTTAATATTATAGAACTTTTTTTTGAAAATGTAATACTGTCTCATAGTCAAATTTTAAAAGATTAAAAAAATATATACAGTGAAAAAAATCTCCCTTCCACTGTATTTTCCCACCTCCTGGTGACCTGTACTAGAGGCAACTGATTTTCCTATTTTCTTTGAATCCTTCCAGGGATGCCATTAGCGTGGACTGAATCTGATAATACTTTTTATTACAGAAAATATTAAACATCTTTAAAAGTAGTTATAACAGTATAATAAACCTCCATACACCCACCGTATAACTTTATCATAAAGTAACAAATCACAGGGAATCTTGTATGTCTAAAACTCCACCTACTTTGCCAGCAACATATAAATTAATTTGAAACAAATCCAGACATCATATAATTTTATCTATAAATGTTTTAGAAAGCATCTCTGGAAGGACCACTTTAAAATTTTTTTTTTAGGAAGTTCCGGAAGATGGCGGCGTAGGAGGACGCTGGGCCCACCGCGCGTCCTACTGATCACTTAGATTCCACCTACACCTGCCTAAAGAACCCAGAAAACCGCCAGAGGATTAGCAGAACAGAGTCTCCAGAGCCAAGCGCAGACGAGAGGCCCACGGAAGAGGGTAGGAAGGGCGGCGAGGCGGTGCGCACTCCACGGACTGGCGGGAGGGAGCCGGGGCGGAGGGGCGGCTCGCCGGCCAAGCAGAGCCCCCGAGTCGGGCTGGCAAAAGCGGAGGGGCCGGACGGACTGTGTTCCGACACCAAGCGCGACTTAGCGTCTGGGAGGTCATAAGTTAACAGCTCTGCTCAGAAAGCGGGAAGGCTGGAGGACAAAGGGAGGGAGAGCTGCTGAGCCCCCGGACGGCAGAGCTCAGCTTGGCGGGGAACAAAGGCGCTCGCCAGCGCCATCTCCCCCGCCCATCCCCCAGCCAAAATCCCAAAGAGAACCAGTTCCTGCCAGGGAACTTGCTCGCTCCGCGCAAACACCCAACTCTGTGCTTCTGCGGAGCCAAACCTCCGGCAGTGGATCTGACTCCCTCCCGCTGCCACAGGGCCCCTCCTGAAGTGGATCACCTAAGGAGAAGCTAAGCCTGCCCCTCCCGCCCCCGTGCACCTTGCCTACCCACCCCAGCTAATACGCCAGCTCCCCAGCACCACAAGCCTGGCAGTGTGCAAGTAGACCAGACGGGCCACACCACCCCACAGTGAATCCCGCCCCTAGGAGAGGGGAAGAGAAGGCACACACCAATCTGACTGTGGCCCCAGCGGTGGGCTGGGGGCAGACATCAGGTCGGACTGCGGCCCCGCCCACCAACTCCAGTTATACACCACAGCACGGGGGAAGTGCCCTGCAGGTCCTCACCGCTCCAGGGACTATCCAAAATGACCAAACGGAAGAATTCCCCTCAGAAGAATCTCCAGGAAATAACAACAGCTAATGAACTGATCAAAAAGGATTTAAATAATATAACAGAAAGTGACTTTAGAATAATAGTCATAAAATTAATCGCTGGGCTTGAAAACAGTATACAGGACAGCAGAGAATCTCTTGCTACAGAGATCAAGGGACTAAGGAACAGTCACGAGGAGCTGAAAAGCGCTTTAAACGAAATGCAAAACAAAATGGAAACCACGACGGCTTGGATTGAAGAGGCAGAGGAGAGAATAGGTGAACTAGAAGATAAAGTTATGGAGAAAGAGGAAGCTGAAAGAAAGAGAGATAAAAAAATCCAGGAGTATGAGGGGAAAATTAGAGAACTAAGTGATACACTAAAAAGAAATAATATACGCATAATTGGTATCCCAGAGGAGGAAGAGAGAGGGAAAGGTGCTGAAGGGGTACTTGAAGAAATTATAGCTGAGAACTTCCCTGAACTGGGGAAGGAAAAAGGCATTGAAATCCAAGAGGCACAGAGAACTCCCTTCAGACGTAACTTGAATCGATCTTCTGCACGACATATCATAGTGAAACTGGCAAAATACAAGGATAAAGAGAAGATTCTGAAAGCAACAAGGGATAAACGTGCCCTCACATATAAAGGGAGACCTATAAGACTCGTGACTGATCTCTCCTTTGAAACTTGGCAGGCCAGAAAGGCTTGGCACGATATCTTCAGTGTGCTAAACAGAAAAAATATGCAGCCGAGAATCCTTTATCCAGCAAGTCTGTCATTTAGAATAGGAGAGATAAAGGTCTTCCCAAACAAACAAAAACTGAAGGAATTTGTCACCACGAAACCAGCCCTACAAGAGATCCTAAGGGGGATCCTGTGAGACAAAGTACCAGAGACATCACTACAAGCATAAAACATACAGACATCACAATGACTCTAAACCCGTATCTTTCTATAATAACACTGAATGTAAATGGATTAAATGCGCCAACCAAAAGACATAGGGTATCAGAATGGATAAAAAAACAAGACCCATCTATTTGCTGTCTACAAGAGACTCATTTGAGATCTGAGGACACCTTTAGATTGAGAGTGAGGGGATGGAGAACTATTTATCATGCTACTGGAAGCCAAAAGAAAGCTGGAGTAGCCATACTTATATCAGACAAACTAGACTTTAAATTAAAGGCTGTAACAAGAGATGAAGAAGGGCATTATATAATAATTACAGGGTCTATCCATCAGGAAGAGCTAACAATTATAAATGTCTATGCGCCAAATACCGGAGCCCCCAGATATATAAAACAGTTACTCATAAACATAAGCAACCTTATTGATAAGAATGTGATCATTGCAGGGGACTTTAACACCCCACTTACAGAAATGGATAGATCATCTAGACACACAGTCAATAAAGAAACAAGGGCCCTGAATGATACATTGGATCAGATGGACTTGACAGATATATTTAGAACTCTGCATCCCAAAGCAACAGAATATACTTTCTTCTCGAGTGCACATGGAACATTCTCCAAGATAGATCATATACTGGGTCACAAAACAGCCCTTCATAAGTTTACAAGAATTGAAATTATACCATGCATACTTTCAGACCACAATGCTAGGAAGCTTGAAATCAACCACAGGAAAAAGTCTGGAAAACCTCCAAAAGCATGGAGGTTAAAGAACACCCTACTAACGAATGAGTGGGTCAACCAGGCAATTAGAGAAGAAATTAAAAAATATATGGAAACAAACGAAAATGAAAATACAACAATCCAAACGCTTTGGGACGCAGCAAAGGCAGTCCTGAGAGGAAAATACATTGCAATCCAGGCCTATCTCAAGAAACAAGAAAAATCCCAAATACAAAATCTAACAGCACACCTAAAGGAAATAGAAGCAGAACAGCAAAGGCAGCCTAAACCCAGCAGAAGAAGAGAAATCATAAAGATCAGAGCAGAAATAAACAATATAGAATCTAAAAAAACTGTAGAGCAGATCAACGAAACCAAGAGTTGGTTTTTTGAAAAAATAAACAAAATTGACAAACCTCTAGCCAGGCTTCTCAAAAAGAAAAGGGAGATGACCCAAATAGATAAAATCATGAATGAAAATGGAATTATTACAACCAATCCCTCAGAGATAGAATTATCAGGGAATACTATGAAAAATTATATGCCAACAAATTGGACAACCTGGAAGAAATGGACAAATTCCTAAACACCCACACTCTTCCAAAACTCAACCAGGAGGAAATAGAAAGCTTGAACAGACCCATAACCAGCGAAGAAATTGAATCGGTTATCAAAAATCTCCCAACAAATAAGAGTCCAGGACCAGATGGCTTCCCAGGGGAGTTCTACCAGACGTTTAAAGCAGAGATAATACCTATCCTTCTCAAGCTATTCCAAGAAATAGAAAGGGAAGGAAAACTTCCAGACTCATTCTATGAAGCCAGTATTACTTTGATTCCTAAACCAGACAGAGACCCAGTAAAAAAAGAGAACTACAGGCCAATATCCCTGATGAATATGGATGCAAAAATTCTCAATAAGATACTAGCAAATCGAATTCAACAGCATATAAAAAGAATTATTCACCATGATCAAGTGGGATTCATTCCTGGGATGCAGGGCTGGTTCAACATTCGCAAATCGATCAACGTGATACATCACATTAACAAAAAAAAAGAGAAGAACCATATGATCCTGTCAATCGATGCAGAAAAGGCCTTTGACAAAATCCAGCACCCTTTCTTAATAAAAACCCTTGAGAAAGTCGGGATAGAAGGAACATACTTAAAGATCATAAAAGCCATTTATGAAAAGCCCACAGCTAACATCATCCTCAATGGGGAAAAACTGAGAGCTTTTTCCCTGAGATCAGGAACACGACAGGGATGCCCACTCTCACCGCTGTTGTTTAATATAGTGCTGGAAGTTCTAGCATCAGCAATCAGACAACAAAAGGAAATCAAAGGCATCAAAATTGGCAAGGATGAAGTCAAGCTTTCGCTTTTTGCAGATGACATGATATTATACATGGAAAATCCGATAGACTCCACCAAAAGTGTGCTAGAACTGATACATGAATTCAGCAAAGTTGCAGGATACAAAATCAATGTACAGAAATCAGTTGCATTCTTATACACTAACAATGAAGCAACAGAAAGACAAATAAAGAAACTGATCCCATTCACAATTGCACGAAGAAGCATAAAATACCTAGGAATAAATCTAACCAAAGATGTAAAAGATCTGTATGCTGAAAACTATAGAAAGCTTATGCAGGTAATTGAAGAAGATATAAAGAAATGGAAAGACATTCCCTGCTCATGGATTGGAAGAATAAATATTGTCAAAATGTCAATACTACCCAAAGCTATCTACACATTCAATGCAATCCCAATCAAAATTGCACCAGCATTCTTCTTGAAACTAGAACAAGCAATCCTAAAATTCATATGGAACCACAAAAGGCCCCGAATAGCCAAAGTAATTTTGAAGAAGAAGACCAAAGCAGGAGGCATCACAATCCCAGACTTTAGCCTCTACTACAAAGCTGTAACCATCAAGACAGCATGGTATTGGCATAAAAACAGACACATAGACCAATGGAATCGAATAGAAACCCCAGAACTAGACCCACAAACGTATGGCCAACTCATTTTTGACAAAGCAGGAAAGAACATCCAATGGAAAAAAGACAGTCTCTTTAACAAATGGTGCTGGGAGAACTGGACAGCAACATGCAGAAGGTTGAAACTAGACCACTTTCTCACACCATTCACAAAAATAAACTCAAAATGGATAAAGGACCTGAATGTGAGACAGGAAACCATCAAAACCTTAGAGGAGAAAGCAGGAAAAGACCTCTCTGACCTCAGCCGTAGCAATCTCTTACTCGGCACATCCCCAAAGGCAAGGGAATTAAAAGCAAAAGTGAATTACTGGGACCTTATGAAGATAAAAAGCTTCTGCACAGCAAAGGAAACAACCAACAAAACTAAAAGGCAACCAACGGAATGGGAAAAGATATTTGCAAATGACACATCGGACAAAGGGCTAGTATCCAAAATCTATAAAGAGCTCATCAAACTCCACACCCGAAAAACAAATAACCCAGTGAAGAAATGGGCAGAAAACATGAATAGACACTTCTCTAAAGAAGACATCCGGATGGCCAACAGGCACATGAAAAGATGTTCAACGTCGCTCCTCATCAGGGAAATACAAATCAAAACCACACTCAGATACCACCTCACGCCAGTCAGAGTGGCCAAAATGAAGAAATCAGGAGACTATAGATGCTGGAGAGGATGTGGAGAGACGGGAACCCTCTTGCACTGTTGGTGGGAATGCAAATTGGTGCAGCTGCTCTGGAAAGCAGTGTGGAGGTTCCTCAGAAAATTAAAAATAGACCTACCCTATGACCCAGCAATAGCACTGCTAGGAATTTATCCAAGGGATACAGGAGTACTGATGCATAGGGGCACTTGTACCCCAATGTTTATAGCAGCACTCTCAACAATCACCAAATTATGGAAAGAGCCTAAATGTCCATCAACTGATGAATGGATAAAGAAATTGTGGTTTATATACACAATGGAATACTACGTGGCAATGAGAAAGAATGAAATATGGCCTTTTGTAGCAACGTGGATGGAACTGGAGAGTGTGATGCTAAGTGAAATAAGCCATACAGAGAAAGACAGATACCATATGGTTTCCCTCTTATGTGGATCCTGAGAAACGTAACAGAAACCCATGGGGGAGGGGAAGGGAAAAAAAAAAAAAAGAGGTTAGAGTGGGAGAGAGCCAAAGCATAAGAGACTGTTAAAAACTGAGAACAAACTGAGGGTTGATGGGGGGTGGGAGGGAGGGCAGGGTGGGTGATGGGTATTGAGGAGGGCACCTTTTGGGATGAGCACTGGGTGTTGTATGGAAACCAATTTGACAGTAAATTTCATATATTAAAAAATAAATAAATAAATAAATAAATACATAATTTTTTTTTAATGTTTATTTTATTTTTGAGACAGAGAAAGACAGAGTGCAAGTGGGGAGGGGCAGAGAGAGAAGGAGACACAGAATCTGAAGCAGGCTCCCGGCTCCAAGCCATCAGCACAGAGCCCAACGCGGGGCTTGAACTGATGAACTGTGAGCTCATGACATGAGCTGGAGTCGGACGCTCAACCGACTGAGCCACCCAGGCGCCCCTGAAAGGACCTCTTTTTAAAATGTGTCAACCCTATAATCACACTACTGAAAAATAACATTATTTCTATAAAATTCCCAGCACCTTAGCCTAAGTTTCCCCAAATCAGCAAACACCAAGAGAAACATTTGGATGCCACTATGAACTACTTTGGGAGGTGATACCAGGAAGCACCTTCCAAGTGGGAGGAAGTGGCCAAGTCGAGGGAATGAAAGTGAATAAAGAGTGTGCTATTGGAGAGGTGCTATTGGGTGTAAGTGGGATCCAATCCTGTTGGAGATCCTTGAGACATTGTGTGGAGCGCCTGTCAGAATTGTCCCACAGAAGGTCAAGAAGACTGGGCATTTATCCTCTGTCTCATATCACTGGTTGAGAGTTATGTCCTGGGACTGAAAATGTTTCCAGGGCCAGAAAAATGTCCTCAGAGATGCAGCAAGAGTCTGGCAGGCCTGAGAACTATTGTTTCTGGAATAGTCTGAGGGAATGCTCCTGAAGTGCAGTCAGCATCAGATACATCACTCACTTGTCACAAATTCCACTCTTTGTTTATGAACTGGGATCCAGACAAGGTCCATGCATTGTGATTAACATGTTCCTTAAGTGTCTTCTCAATCTCGCTTTTTTTCTTACATTTTTTTTTGTTCTTGTTAAACCAGAATCCAGTCCTTTTTCCTGTAGAATTTGTTACAGATTGTGTTGTGGAGTTTATATTCATAACGCTAACATGCTCTGTTTTCTGTATTTCATTTACATTGGTAATCATCATACTCAAGTTATATATTTTTTTTCCAGAGTGCTTCCCAGGTGGTGGTGTGTTCTTCCCATAGGAGGTACCTAATTTCTAGTTTTCTCTGTTGTTATGATAGTAGTAGCAATTGAAAATCACTAATTAGTTGAATTAATTCATTTGAGGTTATGGAAGGGTAATATTCCATCATTCCTTCTTCAATCATTACTGTGAATACTTCTATATACAGAAATCTAACTTCATCAACTCTTTGGTTGCCCTAAGGTATAGTTCTTAAAGGTTAAATGCTTGGTTATTTTCTTCCATTTATGAGTTTTCAAAATAGTGAGTCTTAATATTTTCCAAAGGTGATGACTGACTTTTTACGTATCGTTATGAACTCATAGATTTAAACAGTTTAGTATTTTTCAAGCTACTATGGTCATTACCTTTATTGATGTTCAAATTGTCTCATCTCTGACCAGCAAGAGACTGTTTAAGCTGGTTCCCAAGTTCTTTTAACACAGTTTAGTTGTGTCAGATTCCTTGCTTTCTGGTGTAAAATGCTCCCCTTGTTTCTTCCATATTCCTACCACTTTCCCAGGTACCCTCTCCTTGATTATTTTTTTCTTTCCTAGAGGAGAGAGAGCTCAGTGCAAGTTGGGGAGGGGCAGAGAAAGAGGAAAAGAGAGAATCTCAAGCAGGCTTACACTCAGTGCGGAGCCCAATGTGGAGCTTGATTTCACGACTGCGAGATCATAACCTGAGCTGAAATTAAGAGTAGGACGCTTAACCAACTGAGTCACCCAGGCTCCCTTCCTTGATTATTCTGAAAAGTATCCAAGATATATTTTTCTTCCTGGTAACAGCTATGTCTTCAAAGACTCCTGGTTCTTTTCAGTTGGTGATGGCATGTCAAGACCACAACTGGGCACTAGGGGTATTATTCATTGTTTTTAGGCTTTTCTAAGGACAGAATTGGAAAATATACCTTTAAAATAACCAAAATGTATTGTGAATTTATACTGACATTTCCAACTAAAAATCAAGACTATAGGTGGGCACCTGGGTGGCTCAGTCAGTTAATTGTACGACTTCGGTTCAGATCATGATCTCATGGTTCATGGGTTCAAGCCCCACATATGCTCCCTGCTGTTAGCTCAGAGCCTGCTTCAGATCCTCTGTCCTCTCTCTCTGCCCCTCCCACTCTCATGCTCTCTCTCCTTCTCTCTCTCTCTCAAAAATAAACATTAAAAATGTTTTAAAAAATCAAGAGTAGAGATTTTACTTATTATCAATGACCTCATATCAGTATTTCACTTTCCCATGCCCCAAATCTCAGTTTTCAATAACACCAATGTAATTACTCATTTGCTTTATCTCACATTATACATACAGTGGTCTCATAACAATAATCCAACATTACCACCAACAATATGATTACTGAAAGCAGCTACATGTTTCATTTTACAATGTTTCCCCCCTTGGGATTGATCCCACTATGGACATGCAGCCAAATTACGGTGTTTTAGAGTCCTTTGAAATATTTCCTGTCTGACTGCCTATGCCAAAAATTGAATTACACAGCTATTATTTATTTCATTTTATTTTTTGTTTCTTGGAAAATTTTTAAAATTTAATTTTGTTTTATAATTATATAGTGCATATACATGACTTCAAATTCTAATTTATAAAACAAGGTGCATTCAAAGAAGTTCAGCTTGAATCATTGTTCCCTTTACCTTATTCTCACCCACGCACAATAGGTGCCCTTAACAATATAAGCAAACATACAAATTATGTGTGTATGTACACACACACATATATATGTATACGCACACATTTGCATTCTCTTCCCCCCTTAGATGAATGATGGCAAACTGTAGACACTTTCCTATGTTTCTGAGAATGCTGTTTTAATTGGAATTGAGATAGGACTTAAGAAGACAGCCTGTCATGCCAGAAGCTGTTGTGTGATGAGAGCGGGGAATGTGTGGATGTGGGTATTTGTTAAAGCTGAAGTTCTTTACACAGTATAGTGAACATTTCTATTGTTTTATGGCTTTTCTTAATGAAATTCTTAATTGCCATTTACGTGACCTTCTTTATTTGTGCCTGGTTTTGCCAGATAAAAAATGCTCCGACTTGTCTGAGTCGAAGATTACTCTTTTGAATTCTGATAGAGTTTCATGCAGGTTTTTATAAAAACAGGTCACAAAATTCCTGTTTGTACACATGTCCCTTAGGCCGCATGCATCCGTGGTGCAGGAAGATGTTGGCTTTCCAATGTATTAGCAATTTAGAAACACTGTTTGCTCTTTTGTGATTTTCAATTTAATGTACTACTTTTGCATTTAACAGAGCCAGTAATAAGCGAAACTGGACTAGTCAATTTTGCTATGGATTACTCTTCAATTGAAGTCTGTTTTCCTTTGCTGGCCCTCTGGAATTAGCATAATGAAGTAAACTCTGGCACCGAGAGGAAAATAAAGGCCATTTTCCAGGTTATATGTTCTTTTTCTTTGTTTTTAAAATGCATTTTCTTTCAATTGTGTCAGGAACATTAGTCATCCCTTATTACTTCAGAAAAAATAAATTTCAGATTCTTTTTCTTCACACCAAGTCTGGAAGATGGTGCTGGCATTAACCAGAGGGGAAGCGAGTCCCTATCAATGAACTTGTTTCGATAACAAACATTTTCAGAACTGGTGGGCGTGTGGGTGGGGAAGATCTAAGAAGAGGCCTGGGGGTGGGTGTTTAAGGAGCTTCTGTGAGTGGACACTCTGTGGTATGGAACTGGATGGCTGGATTGCAGTGCATGACTCTGTGCCCTTGAATGGGAACGTGGACATTTTGTGAAGCCTTGTGTAAATGCACACCTAATCACACACATGAACCTTTTGTAAATAACAGAGTCAAAAAGTAATATTCTTAGTAAAATCTCATTTCAAAAATCAAAATCATCCCACCTAATATTTGAATAAAATTGAAACTATCAAAAATTGCAATGTAAGAAACAAATACATTAGGAGATTAAAACCAGTTACCAAGGGGCACCTAGGTGGCTCAGTCCGTGGAGGTCCTGACTCTTGATTTCGGCTCAGGTCACGATCTCAGGGTTATGGGATCAATCCCCGCATTGGGCTCTGCACTGAGCATGGAGCCTGCTTGGGATTCTCTCTCCTCCTGCCCCTCCCTGCCAGCTCATGCTCTCTCTCTCTCTCTCTCTCAAATAAAATTAAAAAAAATTATTTACTAAAAAAAAGAGTCATTTCTCTTTAAACAGCAAGCTTCTCTAATATTCTGACTTCACCAACATTTGACTTAGCAACAGCATTGTACGAAACTGTTAAGTAAAAGTAGGTATATCAATGATGATAATTTTTATAGCTTTGTCCACGTGAGATCATTGGTGACCTTGGGAAGTCAACTGCAAATGTTTATGCGGTAAGTAGAAGATGGTGAGGAAGTGGAGAAAGCTGATATAATTTACTTATGCTTTTATTACAATAATATTTATTATTACGTCTAAGAAGTTGGAGTGTACATGAAAAGGAAGTAGGATGATAGTGTGAAGGTACAACAGAAGCAAAGGACAGTTTTTTGATGAAATGTTTGCCTTTGGAAGGTAATTTATCTTATTTTGAAATATTCAATTTTTAAGTTTTACATTTTTATTTTGAATAATAAATATATATTTTTACAGGTAATATATTCATTCTGGTAAAAGGAAAAACCAAACCAAGAGAAGAGTGTAATATTAAGATGATTCCCCATTTACTCTGGTTTTTGCCTGTTGGCCTCTAACAGGCAACAGTGTGTATCATTTTCTTGAATCTCTGTCCTTATTTGTCTTCATGCAAATATAAGGAAATATGAATATCTGTCATCCATTGTGTTTACTGCTGTCAGTGGGCTTTTAGTGACCTAGTAGTGAGGTGTGGGAGAAAGGGGAACGTTCAATAATGCTGTGGTCAAAGCTCAGTCTTTCAGGGAGTCCTGTGGCTTGGACTGTGGCCCTCAGAAGTGTTTCTAAGCCTTTTTTCTCTCCCCTGGAGTAGTGGAGGGTGGCTGGAGTTGCCTCAAGTTGGGTATTTCTTTCCCCCAGTTTGGTTAGTCTTTGGTTAACTCTTTTTCCTGAGGGTATGCTCTACTATGTTTAATATTTACTTTTAAAAAATTGTACACCTTCTGATATTTAAAAAGTTTGCATTTTTCAGGAGATTATCACTATCATCATACCTACTATTTATTATTTTCCTTTTTATGAGCATTGGAAAATCAACTGATATTTTCATGCATTCTTCATCCACCTTCCTCTCCCTTTTTTACCTTCTCCTCCCTCAAAGTTACCTAATAGTGCTTTCCCTTCATGTTTATCATTGTATTTGTAATTTTCCTTACATTTCTTTTTTAAAAAATTTATTTAATTACTTATTATATATATATATATATATATACACATATATATATGCATATATATATATATATATATATATATATATTTAATGTTTATTTTTAAGAGAGAGAGAAAGAGAGTGTGTGAGCATGCACAAGCAGTAGAGGGGCAAAGAAAGAGAGAGAGGGAGACAGAGAATCCCAAGCAGGCTCTATGCTGATAGCAGAGAGCTCCATGGCAGGGCTTGAACCCATGAACCACAAGATCATGACCTGAGCTGAAGTTGGATGTTTAACAGACTGAGCCACCCAGGCACTTCCAAAGTTTATTTATTTACTTTGAGAGAGCTGGGGTAGAGGGCGGGGGGACAGAGGAGCAGACACAGAGAGGGAGAGAGAGAGAATCCTAAGCAGGCTCTGCCCTGTCAGCATGGAAACTGATGTGAGTTGTACCCACAAACTGCGAGATCATGACTAAAATGATTTTGAGCCAAAACCAAGAGTGAGACACTTAACTGACTGAGCCCCCCTGGGCACCCCTGTGCTTATATTTCTGTTATTTGATTTGCCAGCTTTCAATGCTACCTCTTGCCCAACTACTCACAAGGAGGCATCAGCAAGTTTATTTCACCTGTACCCTCTGATTTGTGAGCCTCTGAAGCTCTATGATCATTGGAGACTCTATTTTGAGGGACTAAAACTTTATTCTGCCATCTGAAACAGATACTACACTGAACTACTGAGCTGGGTAAAGGCATAGACTGAACACAGACTATTAACACCTGCATTCTTGATAAAAATTGGATTCTCCAAAGCATATTTTCCTAGTGACTGTCATAACGTACTCAGAAAACCAATAAATTATAAAATGTAATTTTATCTTCCAATCATAAGTTTTGGGGAAAAAAACTTGTGTACATTTCCTGATACTTCTACCATTTGCTAATAAAGGCTTTTATGTCAAGGGAACATACTTTGGGATTCTACTTGACTCTGTGCTCTAAAACCCCATATACATGCCTCTCTTCTGTTTCAGTGCTTCCTCTTTCCTAGGTCTGTACTCTTCTATTCTTCTTTTCGCAAGCTGTTTCCTCTCTATGTTACCAAGCCATCTTGTATTTCCATATGATGCTGTTACCCTTATCCCCACACTTGTTTCAATTGCAGTTGTAGCAAAACATTCATAGTGCACTACCAGTCTGTTGCTAAACTTTCCGCAGCCATTTCTTTGCTGAGTAAAAGTCCTAAACTGGTTCTTCAAGTAGAGCTTATGGAAACAGTATTCTCGGAATTCTTCCATTTTAAACTGTCTGTAGTTATTATATACAGCTCTTTATATCTTATATCCTTAAAAGATAGCTGGGCTAGATATAAAATTGACTCATAATCTATCTGCCTTTAGTATTTTTTTAGGTGTGACTTCACCACCTTCTGTCTTCTGGAGTTGGATATTTCGGCAGAGAGAGAAGTCTGATGTTAGCTTGAGTCTACAGAGGTTTTTATTCTTAGGACTTTTGGGGGGGGGTCTCCTCTCTGGAGGATACTTTCATTGTTTTTGGCATTCAGTAACTTTACTAGTAGTCATAGAGTTGACTATTCTCATCCGTTTTTTTTCTGGAACAAAATGTAGGCTGTGTTTCTCTATTTTCAGAAAAGTTTATTGGGCTACATTTTAAAACATTTGTTTTGTTCCATTGTTTCTGTTGTTGGATGTTAAGGATTCCAAATATGAATATGTTGCCTGCCCTTTGCCTTTCTCCTCCACACTCCTTAGAGTTAAAAGAGTGCATCCATTTTATTTCTTTTCTTTTATCATTTCTACTGTCCCCTCGGGGCTGCTGACGGCCACAGTAACTGTTCTCCTTGTGCTCTTTCCAATAATCCTCATTTGTGTAATCCTTTTGTCTTCCTTCTCTTCTTTCCCTGAGTGTCATAGGCTCTTGTTTCACTGGTCTCTATCGTGTGGCCATTTCCTGCATGCTCTCATTTTCCTGCTTTGTGGTCTTCCTTCTTGCTGTGATTGCTTCATAACTCATTTTAATGGTGGGATCTTTGGCTAAATCTTCAGCTACAACTTGATAATATTTTTCTTGTGACCATTCTCCTGTTGGAAAGTTTTACTGCTCCTTTACACATTTTTAATGGTATTTTTGAATGGATTCTGTGCCACTGTTCTTTTATGATTCAAGGTGAACTGGGTTAGAGTTTTCCAGAGCAGCCATTTGTAGGAAGTTTCCATGGTAGGTGGGGCTAGGGGAGCGCGGGGCAAGTAAAAGGCCTTACAACTCAAGGGGCTGTCTTTTACTCCAATATGACACTTCTGTGTGCTTCTCTATATGACTTCTGAAGAGACATCCACCCTTTTCTGAAATTAATTTCATACAGGATAGTGTCTTCTGTCTGCTCTGGGTTCCCAAGTGGCTGTGTTCATGGGATCTATTACAGGGGTATTTCACTAAATGCTTTCTCACATCAGCCCCTGCTTGTTCCAGCCTCTGTTGTCAGTTTTGTTTCCATCTTTGTTCACCGAGGCTTCTGGATAACCCTGGCTCTGTTCTCAGCATTCCTATGCAGCGTTTGGACCTTCAGATATGACCTTTATCTTTGGAACTTATTTTTGCCAGTGCTTTCTGGGGACTCCTGCATTGAGATCCTTTTCTTTTGTTGATGGTATACCGCTGCCCTTGACTCCAAGTACTTTGTCAGCTCCCTGACAACTCTCTCCCTGCCTCAGCAGCCTTCTGTCTTCTTATTGCCCTGTAAGTGGAGTGTGCATATCTTTTTGTGTGCACTTATTTTTTCCATTATTTCTTTCTATGACTTCCTAGAGGAAAAAGGTTGGGGCGGGGGGTGGATTCTGATTTAAATTCTTGCCATTACATGCCAGGGCACTTTTTATTTGTTAGCTTCTAGTTATTTTTATACATGAGGAGACTTGAGCACAGTGGAGGAAAAAAAAAAGGAAAAAAGCCAACAGAAAGCCAGAAAGTAAAATTGTTACGAAAAAGAAATAGAAATTCTCAAGAGGCGCAAAAGACTATAGTGTCGGTAACACACACAGAGATGTTCTGCTCTCCATGACAGGAGGGAAGACAGTGTAGGGCAACATTCAGGGGAACCTTGAAGTGATGGGAAGCAATGGTCAGGTGAAGCAGAAATGTGATTAGGAATTGAAGCTGGATGAGCTAGAATTTCTCAACGAGGTAAAGAGGAAAAAAGGTCAGCTCTTGAGAGTTGGGGATATGGAGATGATCCTGGGTATCCAAAGGCTATGAAAAGGATGTAGAGTCACCTGCTGTGGGCTATTAAAGGAGTTAAGAAATGATAAATAAAAGTTTCTTCTGGGTGGTCCAGGCAGTCTAATTGTGCTGGGACAAGGAATTAGGAGATGACAGAGAATACGTTTCCATGACTTTTCTCCTCACGTTCAGCAGCTGAGACTTAAAAGATCAGGAGAACACAGGATGGAAGGCTCAGAGTTGGGAATTGGTACAGGAATGGCAGACCATCGTGGGGCGATGGGAGATTCTACAACGCTCCAGAAGGCTGTGCTGATGCGGTAACCACAAGGTCTGTGCTTGATAAGTACCCCAGCTTCTACCAGAGGCTCTCTCCTTCATACAACAGGTCACCACAGCTCCATTCAGCCAGACTTGCACCATGATATGCAAGAAGGTTTGGTAGCAGATAAAGGCAAATTAACTTCTCTGCCTATTTTTCATACTTATGAGCATCCACATAAATATTATCTAAAGTCTAAAATTCTGCATGACCAATAGCATTCATTCTATTACTTAGTTAAGTGCTCTGATTTATCTCAATATGAAAATCATTTCAGGTATATAAAAACCAGTTAAAACATGCTGCATCAAAATAATCACTTTATTGCAACAGCATATTATAGCCCTTTCTATTTTACCTTGAATAAAGCCAAAATTTTCTTGGGAGAGTGAATTTTTGGTATGCATCAAATTTAGGTTGTGTTGTGTGTGTGTACATGCATGTGTGTTTAAATCAGAAAAATTCTAAGCAGTCTGTTTATTCACGGAAGCACACAAGCTTTCATTCCCTGGTATGTATCTCATGTAAACTGTGATGAAATCTTTACCTTTGAAGTCCTGAAATATCCCAAATCAGACGGCACAGAATAAAGCCAATTTACGCATCACTCATAAACCAACTCTGAGAGTGAATAAGCAAAATATTCTAAAATGAAAGGGAACAGACATTCAGAATTTGACTAAGTTCTATGGAGACACTTCTAGGCAAAGCAGAAACATAAGGAGGTGTTGTATTTTCAGTAGAGTAGGTACAATGGGATTCTGGTCACAAGTACATAATCAAATTCAAGCTCTCGAATCATCGGATTCGGTTATTTAAAGAAGTGGCATAAATCCTTATAATACTTTACTTGTTCTGTAACTGAGAGAAATTATCCCTACTTGATATTCTCTTGACTTAATTGTGTCATGATCCAGGTTCAGTGGAAGAAGCTAGTCATTAACTACTTGCTTGCTTCTAATTTTAAATAACTCTGATATACGTAGAACAAGAGTCCAACTCCTTCTTCACCAGAAGGAGTGTCACCTTTATGACAAATTTTCTTAACACAAAGGTCTGTATCTTCTCATATTGCCTAATTAGCCCATAGAAAAGTTTTCAGAAAACATCTGCCTCTGGTTCTTAAGGGGAACCTTTAAGGCAGCCTTACAATAGCAGCTTGACAAGCAGTAGACATAGAAGCATAGAAACAAGAAGACGTATGCTGACTCCTGGCTGCCATGATTGCTTGTTTGTTGTTGCTGTTTTGTTTTAAAATCAGGCTAGAGGGGTGCCTGGGTGGCTCAGTCGGTTAAGCGTCCGACTTCGGCGCAGGTCATGATCTCGTGGTTAGTGAATTCAAGCCCCGCGTGGGGCTCTGTGCTGACAGTTCAGAACCTGGAGCCTGTTTCAGATTCTGTGTCTCCCTCTCTCTCTCTGACCCTCCCCTGTTCATGCTCTGTCTCTCTCTGTCTCAAAAATAAATAAACATTAAAAAAATAAAATCAGGCTAGAAAGTTAGTTTTTTTAATGTTTATTTATTTATTTTTAAGAGAGAGAGCGAGAGAGAGAGAGTATGTGCACAAGCAGGGGGTGCAGAGAGAGGTGGAAAGAGAGAGAGAGAAGGAGAGAGAATCCCAAGCAGACCCCACACCGGCAGCACAGAGCCCGATGCGGGGCTTGGAGTCATGAACCCTGAGATCATGACCTGATCAAAACCAATAGTCGGACTGACTGAACCACCCACCCAAGGACTTGCACCAGGCTGGAAAGTTCTTAAAGAGGGTTAAGGATGCTGATTAACACATTAGAGCACATACCTTTTCCTCATCCCTTAAAAGTTAGTATTTCTACAAGTTCTTATTGTGAATTGTCTAGAGTTTTAAAAGTGAGGAGGGAGACATGGCAATAGTGGCAGGATTAAGAAGAAATCGGTAATATCTTATACTTGCTTAAGAAAACAAAAGAAATCACACCAACAGGGTAATTTCTGCGTCTCAGAGAGGCAATTTAGCAGCTTGACTGTATGGAAAATTGTGGGTTTAGGGGAAAATATTTCATATTCAAACATTGCAGGGAAGTTACCCAAGGTGGTCTTTAAAACATCTTATACATTGTTTTGCACAGCATTGCATAGTTTAAAATAGGGGTTGTTAAGTATAAAAAAACCACAGAGCCTCTAGAGGAGAGAACAGAATGGAGAGATTAGACTTAATACAGAACATGTGGACAAAGAAATAATCTGGGAGTTCAGAAAATAATTTTTCGTGTACCCACTTTATTTCCTTTCTACCAGTTGCAATCGCTTTTGCACACTGATGGGCCATCATAAATATCTGTTCAATAAATGAATGCCTTATGCCACAATTAATTCCAATTGCTAGCACTGTTGAGATGTAGGGGAAGGAAATAAAGTAAAGGAAGAAGAAAGGTGTGACAAGAAGGATGTTAGATCGGAGTACCATCTGAACACTAGTGGTTACAAGTAACAGTGGGAGTTTGGACCCATCTAGGTTTACTATCTCTTGTTGTCTGTCACTTGGCAAGCCATTAAACTCTCTTAATTTAATTTTTGCATCTACATAATAATGATACTTCCTCAGCATCGACTTACGGAGCTGTTATGAGATTGAATGTTACAAGCCATATTAAGTACTTAGCATATTACCGACATATAGTAAGGACAAATAAATGTTAGTTCATCATTAATGTTATTAATAAAACATGTAATCTCGCTTGTTTTTTCTGCTTTTATTGCCTGTGGTTTAGGTGTCACAAAAAAATCATTGCTAAGACCATTGTCTATGTTTTTCTAGGAGTTTTGTGGTTTCAGGTCTTACATTTAAGTGCTTAGTCTATTTCAAGTTAATTTTTGTGAATGGTACAAGATAGGAATCTAGTTTCATTCTTTTGCATACAAATACCAAATTTTTCCAGCATTGTTTATTGAAGAGACTGTCTTTTCTCCATTGAGAATTTCTCCATTGAGTATTCTTAGCTTCCTTGTCAAATATCTGTTTACTATATATGTGTGAGTTTATAGTTAACAATACTGTATTGTATATTTGAAATTTGCAAAGATAGTAGATACTAAAAGCTCTAATCACAAGAAAAAAATTATAACTATGTGAGGTGACGTATGTTAACCAAACTAATTGTGGTGCTCATTTCATAATATACACATGTAACCTTAAACTTATACAATGTCATATGTCCATTATATGTCAATAAAACTGGAAGACAAACAAAAAACACATTATGGAGCTATAAGCAGTCTGGCATGGAGGGGATCATCTCAAATCCTGTTATTTCAAGATCAGTTAAGCCCTGGAATATCTTTCAATTTGTACCTCAGACAAGAAATATTAATTTAGCAAAATAAATAATAAAAAATTACTAAGAGCATTTATATGTTCTATATTTAGAAAAAAAAAGTTTTGGGCACCTGGGTGGCTCAGTCGGTTGAGTGTCCAACTTCAGCTCAGGTCATGATCTCATGGTTCGTGGGTTCGAGCCCCGCATCGGGCTCTGTGCTGACAGGTCAGAGCCTGGAGCCTGCTTCAGATTCTGTGTCTCCCCCTCTCTCTGCCCCTCCCCTGCTCACGCTGTCTCTCTCTCAAAAATAAATAAATGTAAAAAACATTTTTTAATAAAAAACCATAAAAAGTTTGAGAAATCAGAGGCAATTGTGCTTTTCCCCTTCCACTCCCCACTCCCCCCCGCCCCCCCCACACTTACACACACCATAAAACAGCCCTGGGAAGAGGAGGTGGCTTATGACCATTTCTGGGGATTTGAAAGTGGCTCATTGTACTTACAAAAAGGATCTCCTGGGGCTGCCTGGATGGCTCAGTCAGTTAAGTGTCCAACTTCGGCTCAGGTCATGCATGATCTTGTGGTCTGTGAGTTTGAGCCCTGTCTTGGGCTCTATGCTGACAGCTCAGAGCCTGGAACCTGCTTCAGATTCTGTGTGTCTCTCTCCTTCTCTCTCTCTGCCTCTCCCCTGCTCATGCTCTGTCTTTCTCTCTCTCTCTCTTTCTCTCAAAAATAAATAAACTTAAAAAACAAAACAAAACAACAAAGAGAATCTCCGGAAGTGTTACTGACTGCTGAGACTGGTAAGTGAACTTCCTTTCTCGCCTGAAGACTAGTTAGGTGGGTGAAGGTGGAAAGGTAGTTGAATGAAAGACTTGGGTCCAGCTGCTTCCACCCACGGCTTCTGAATCTTCTTGTTCTTATTATGATCAAAAGTTACATTAAAGTCCCATGAGCATAAACTCTCAACCACCAGCCTGTGAAAGCTGGTCAATCCAGTGGGAATAGAAATGGAAGACTTCACTTGCCCCATCAGTCCCAGATATTGAAACTCCTATGGTATATCAACGTTGACATATGATTAGCAGCATGTGAAGAGTTCTGTCCTAAGGAAACCGCATGCTGACTGAACGTAAGAAAACCACTCTGGCAGATCCAGAGAATACCACTAACCTAGCATGGCTTTTCTTCCCCTCCCCCACCTTTTTTTTCTTTTTGATAAGAAATCAACTATTTAAGCTTGCAAAAATTACCCAAGAATGTCTCTCAGAAATTGAGCAGCATAAAAAATGTACAGCCTTCGGTATTCTGGTACAACAAGAAACCCAAATGTTTCTTACTACTTACTTCTACATGTGGAATGGTGCATGCTATGGACAGAATGTTTATTTCCCCTAAAATTCACATGTTGAAGCCCCAACCTCTGTGTGGCCATATTTGGGGGTAAGGCTTATAAGGATGTAATAAAGGTTAAATGAGATAGTAAGGGAGGGACCCTAACCAAATAAGGTTTCTAAGTAGAGGAAGAGACACCAGAGTTCTCTCCCTCTGTCACGTGTGGACACAGGGAGAAGCCTTCTGCAAACCAGGAAGAGAGATCTCATGAGGAACCAAATCAGCCAGCACTTGATCTTGGGCTTCCCAGAGTCCAGAACTGTGGAAAATTAATTTTTATTGTTTAAGCTGTGCAGCCTGTGGTATTTTGTTATGACAGCTTGAGCTGGCTAATACAGTACAAGATAAACACATGGGCATTAAGTCAGGCCTGCATTCAGATTTTGAATTTCTGATGTATAAGATCTGTGTGTGATCTTGAAAAAGTATATAATCCTTCCCTGTTTCTTCATCTATAAAATAGAGATCATAATCTCTTCTTTATAGGATGCTATGCAGATTAGATGAGCTAATGTTTGTAAAACACTTGGCCTGGATAGACATTCATTCATTTATTTTTCCATTGAAAACCACCTCTCACATATCCATTCTGGCAGCTATGATGGAGAGATGGATAAAAAAGACACAGTTCATATGCTCAAGCAGCTCATCCATTGTCAGGGAGAAATGTTGGTTCTTTCCATTATTCCTAGAGGAGTTTTATGAATGGGATTTAGGTGACATCTGGACTATTAAAATTTGTATGCAACATTTTAACACGCATGAGAAGTTTTCTAAAGAAGATACTGGAAGGGCGCCTGGGTGGCTCAGTCAGTTAAGCATCTGACTTCAGCTCAGGTCATCATGATCTTGCGGTTTGTGAGTTTGAGCCCGGCATTGGGTTCTGTGCTGATAGCTTGGAGCCTGGAGCCTGCTTCAGATTCTGTGTCTCCTTCGCTCTCTCTGCCCCTCCCCCACTCATGCTCTGTCTCTCTCTTTCAAAAATAAACAAACATTAAAAAAAAAGAAGAAGATACCTGAGCTTTTATTAGAGTCTCAAAATAGAAAAAGAAAATGTGGTATATGCATACAGTAGAATATTATTCAGCCTTAAAAAAGAAAGGAATCCTGCCACATGCAATAATACAGATGAACCTTGAGGACGTTATGCAAAGTCAAGTAGACCAGGGAGGTATAAATACTGCCTTGAGTCCACTTATGTGAGGTATCTAAAGTAGTCAAATTCTTAGAAACAGACGATAGAATGATGGTTGCTAAGGGGTTGAGGGAGGGAGAAACGGGGAGCTGCCGTTCTTTGTGCATAATGTTTCAGTTATGCAAGATGAAAAAGTTCTAGAGATCTGCTGTATCGCATTTTTTTTATAGTTAAGTACCGTTCTGTACACTTCATAGTTTGTTAAGAGGATAGGTCGCTTGTTATACTTTTTATCACAGTTAAAAACTGAGTGTGATCCCCAAAGAGGTTAAGGAAGGAACTTCTACACTATTAAGGTGGATTATAATGCTACTTCCCTCAGAGAATGAAGCTGGTGATCATTTGAAACACTGATGTAAAACTTATGTAACCTTGCCTTTGTGTCCTAAACATCTGAGAAGTGTTTACATGGTTCCATTCCCTAAGAACTGTGCTCTTTCTAGCAGCCAATTGGGAACAGACTGTGTGCCGAGGCAATGGTGTAAATATCATCTTCTTTCTCTTGTGTCTCCATCTAATCACTAACAAGTTCACTGGCTTATGGGCTCCCAGAAAGGCAGTTCTGCGTACCCCCTGCCCAGTTGAGACCATCCCCTTCCTTTTCTACTGCTGTTCATAGGATCCTTGCTTAAAAACAAATCTCTGCAACTTCTCATCTCTTGCCCTGGATATTCACCTCCTTTAGAGTGGAGCATTTTCCAAGGCATTGAAGAGCTGTTCCTGATGATAATGGCCATCTTTCATATACTCCTCTCCTTTTAGTAATGAAGAACAAAAGAAGTGAAATGGGGAAGAAAATCCCATAAGCTCATATACATGGAAATGTTTAGTAAAATGCCAAGTGAAATAGAATCATCACATCATCATCATGGGTAACACTCACTAAGGACTTAATGTGGTAGGCACAGGTTAAATGTCATCTGTGGATTAGCTCATTTAATCGTGATGATAACTGTATGAGACAGGAAGATTATTTCCCTCATTTTAGAGATGACAAAGGAGGCTTACAGAAGACAGGTAAATTGAGGGGTGGGTGGAAGGGTTCACCTGAACACAGGGAACAGAAAAGAGGGCATGAAACTCAATCTCTTACTAGTCAGCAATAACTCCACTCATCTAAGCCTCAGTGTTTGTTTTCAGGCCTTTAGAACATTTGCCTTTGGACCCCTTTGGAATAGACATAATAAATAATATATTATCGATGTATCAATTTTTTTTTATGGAATTGGGCACATGCATCCTAACAATTTTAAGTGACAAACAGAAGAACTAGATTCAAAATAGCTGATTTGGGGATTCAGAATATTTTACCATTAGACCAATCTTTTATGCAAAATGATGAGTACATGAGGAAAAGCACATACCAAAAAGAGAGATGCTAACCAGGCTCTGCCAGAAGACATCAGTGCCAAAGCAACAGGAGGAAGGGATTTAACACTCATCACTTACGTTGTGGATTGTGTTTGCCTTGATTGAAGACATTTCCCTGGGCCTTGACTTGCTTATTGCTTTGAAGTAATCAGGCATGGAAATTTTATTTCCTCCTAGCTAACCAGAATATCAAGACCTGCTAAAAAATTACGAGAAAAAAAAAAGGGGCTCTATTTTGGGCTGATGTTTGTCAAATTCTGAAGAATTTGGAATACTGCCTCCTTCTTTCATTAACCCACTTCATTTTGTGTACAGGTAGCCCACAATGTAGCACAACCTTAAATCTATGAAGAAACTGGAGTGCCTGGGTGGCTGAGTCGGTTAGGCATCTGACTTCGGCTCAGGTCATGATCTCATGGTTTGTGAGTTCGAGCCCCATGTCGGGCTGTGTGCTGACAGCTCAGAGCCTGGAGGCTGCTTCGGATTCTGTGTCTCCCTCTCTCTCTGCCCCTGTTCTGCTTGCACTCTGTCTCTGTCTCTCAAAAAGTGAATAAACATTTAAAAAAATAAAAAAAAAATCTATGAAGAAACTAAAAGCGATTTCAGATTTCTTCTAAACCACTGTCCCAGGAACACTTACCCCTGGTTGCTAAGAAGCTGAATTATTCAAGCCTCACATGACAAGTGTAACAGCAGCAAGGAGAGACTAGTCGGGGACTAGCTGTAACTTTCTCTCAAAGTTTCTGGTAGGAGGGGGCACGTTCATCACCCAGCCAACAGGAAATACGAGGGTGGTGCTGAATCTGTATTGTACTAAGGTGCAAGGAAGATTTTGGCTAATGAACTGGACTGAAGCACAAGAAAAGTCACTTGAAGCAGATGTGTCAGTTCTGTGTGTGTGCTAACAGCACACCCCCGAGAGTGGGTGTGCTTGATGCCACAGGTGGACCTCCTTAGTGCTCACGGCGTAGGCAAGATACCCTCCTTATTAGCGACAAAGTGAAGAGCTTCATCAGGTTTTCTGCAGCACAAAGTAATATCAGAATTTGTGCCATTCTTGGTGACGGATGTCCCTGAGTATTGTTGGTGGGTGAAGAGGGGTTATTACTATCATTACTTCTTTCTCATCAAGTGCTTGCTACAGACCAGGTGCCATAGGGGATGGTAGGTTAGCTCCCATCCCGCCAGGGCTAAACGTGATCCTGCACGGACTAAGCTGAATGGAGATTCTCCCCAGGGCTGGCTCAAGCCAGCAAATAGCTTTGAGGCATTTCAGGCTGACATTGTGATTTTCAGCCATTCTCCGTGATGCCTCAGAGCCACTTCAAATCTTTGTCAGATGCCAACCCAGTGGGGACAAGCTGACTTTGGGCTCTTTATTTCTTCCTTTGGGAAGCTCAGAATTCAATCCTCCTGGAATATTTTCTGAGAATTCAAATCTATAGTGGCATGAAGGGAACGGCAAGAAATGAGGAGCAGGCATCGGGTGTCCTGAATTAAATGGTGCATCTGGTCTTAACAGTGTTAGAAACTTAAAATATTGGGCATAAGATAATAGAGAATCACAATGATCAGACATGTGTGTTCCAGGCATTCTTACAGCACATGGCAGATGTTATCCCTTTTAACACACAGTCCTGTGTAGATGTCTTATTATGACCTCCATTAGACATAGAAGGTTAGGGGGAGGTCTAAGTAGCCCACCTACTGTCACATGGGTGGTAAGCTGTAGAGGCAAGCTTTGACGCCAATCCTTCTGGCTGATTCCAGAGTCCACCAGATAACCTGTAGTCTCTGTAGGCTTTGAACATTTTGGAGGCTATATCTTTGATGCTGAATTAATAGGATCTTAATTTCGTAAATAGTTTTCAAATAAATAATGAATTTTTATCATGCCCTTTGCAAGACATTTCTTGTCATGATGTAAGAAGATTCAGAAACCCTCCTGTTGAAATACTGGATCTGGCCTTCTTACAGAGCTATTGCTCATATTCTTTCTAAAAGCAGTTCTATTTCTGCACAGACATCACAATCGGTATTTGAGAGGCAGCCTGAAAGAGCCTTATTATTGGGGCATGTTGCTGACAACCAGTGCACTATTGCCATCTATTGTAACGGAGACTAAGTTGATTTACTGCAAAGGATAGTGAGCTAATAGGAAACATTCAGTATGCAGTTGGGAACCGCAATTCATGGTTCTCTTCTGTTCAGGATCATCCTCAATAGCTCAGGGCAACCCACAAGCCTTGCTCTCATGGACAGTACTTGACCTGAAGAAACCCACACCTCGCTCCGTCCGGGGTCATGAATCCCATTTGCTGGTGATGAGGCTAAGGAAGATGAAGCAATTCTTTAATGCCTTTTCTTTAAGCTCCACAAGAAACATTAGCACCATCTTTTGCAAAAGCAGCATTTTTTTTTTCAGAAGAGCTCATTCAAATAGCATTGGAGCAAGTGATGCTGGGACTAAGCTCCCAGCATCTTCACAGCAGGACAGTGATGGAAATGCCCTCCTGCCCTCTCAGGTTGGCACCATCCCCTGTTCCCCAAAGAGATGCAAGTGACGGCTCACTGATTTTGGAGGACTGTGGTTGCCTGGCCTCCCGAGAGCTGATCAGGAAGCCTTAGGGGGCCCTGACACCTGCTCTGTTTCCTCTTGCCTTAAATAGATTTGTGATCTCCTGATGGGCACTGGGAGTCTTCACGGCATGGCCAACATCCCGCGCTTTCTCCCGTCTGATCTGATGTAGCAGCAGCAGGCCGGCGTAGGCAGCTGATCTCTGGAAAGCACTGCATGGCAGCCAACATCACCAGCCATTCAGCCTGTGGCTGTTTCAAATCTGGCAGGTCCAAGCAAGTCTCAAATGGTGTCAGTTCTTCTAGGAAATTAACTTCAATTCCTTTCCATTTATGCTTAACCTCTTCGGCTTGTTGTCCCTTCTCCTGAGCCTCCAGGATGGCATACCCCTTTAGTTCAGGATCACTCCATTCTGTCTGCTTTTCTGGATTCAGTGCTTCTCCGGTGATAATCAGCATCTCGCACTCCAGCCCTGAGACCTACAGAGCCCCTCTGGTTGTATCAGACTCCACCTCTTTCCTCCTCACGGGTCTTCCCACCCCTCCTAAGGGAGGGAGGACAGATTCAATTAATTGCAAGAACCTCCCAAATTCTGCTTTCAATAGCAGTTTTGAGTTTTAAAACGTTAAAAATAAGGGAGTTGTGTTTCCGTGAGGCAGCATGGAGTTCATCTGAACAAAACCCCTGCACAAGAAACCCTTTCCAAGGGATGTGGAAGACGCTGGTGGCCCCTGAGATGCCCAGCTCCCTTGGTTGGCTCACTGAGTTCCTGTTTCATCCCCGTTCTTTAGTGCAGCAGATTCCACTGAGCTCGAGCTACAAGACAGGCAGGGAGCTGGGCACAGAGGTGCAGGTGAATAAGAAATGATCTTCATTCTCAGTGAGCGTATGGAGCCAGATATAATACACAGAAGCCTCCAACAGACTATTTCAGGGACGTGATTAGAAGTGTGCATGGAGGGGAATGGGGCTTTGGAAAGTTTCTGGATGGGGAAGATATCTGAGCTGAAACGTGAAGCTAAGTGGGAAGAAGGCAAGGGAAGAACAGCAAAGGACATAAACAAGGTACAGAGTTTGATATCACTTGAGTATAAAGTGTGCAAGCAGGCAGACGTTCAAGGGGTGTTGACTTGCAAGCAAATATAATGTGGGCAAGTGCCACCTTAGACGCTTGGAAGGATCTGATTGTTATGCCTACACTCTTGCCTCCAGCAACTTAGACTCTCGGTGCCTGACTGCATCACGGGACTATTCTTTTTACCAAACCAAAAGACTCTGGTCTGCATGGTGCCCCAGAAGTCTTAAAAAAATATGTAAGTCCAGGAATCGAAAGCATCATGAGAAAACCATGATCTGGACAAGACGTGTATGTAGACTTTCCTGGGGCAACGTTATTCCCCTGATCTCTACCTCTGGCAACACTGAATTCCATGAAACTCCAGCTTGCAAACCCATCAAAAGGCTCCACTGCCTAATTTGTCATGGGCCTACTTTATTTGATTTGGGCAATTTAATCAGCATGAAGATGAATTGGCTGCAGGTCTCGTATGAGCATGCGTCATTTCTCTCCCTTCTTTTTTGGAATCTGTATTTGTTGGAACAAACCCTCATTGGAGCTCTCACTGGGGAGAAGGGGTGTGGTAGGAAACCAGAGTCAACACAAGCTGGAGCACTAAACTTGTTACTAACACATCCAGCAGGCATGAAGCAGCATTTGAAGAGCACTTTGGGGTTGTACAAGGCCTCCCTGTCTCTGTCTCTCTGACTCTCTGTCTCTGCCCTCCTGCCTGCTCTCTCTCTCTCTCTGCAACCAGCAGAGAAACTACTCCTCCAGTATAGCATTGCGATCATCATTTTCCCTATAAAGGAAAGTACAACTGCCTCTTCTAATGAAATAGTTCTTTCTTCCTGCTTTAATCAGCGGATTGGACTCTCTTTTAGGCTTAAATAATAATGGTCATATAATCTAATACAGTAAAAAGGAAATCAGCAAAACTATCTAGATGACCAAGAGTTATTATCCAAGACACTTAAAGTAAATGGTATCTGCTCTGCCTTTTACAGATCTGGAATTTTAATATCTATGTAAGGGAAAAATATGTCTACAGAATTTTGAGGTAAGCAAAAATATCTGATAAACAAAAAACAGCATGCATGCCTTGTTAAATTATCTTCAGTTTGTGAACAAAACTTTGTGGTACTTCAATCACTTAATCTAAGACAGTCCCTCTGAAATGCTAGTTCATAGGGAATTCTCCCTCTGCTCTACTCCTAGAGTACTTGTTATCTGTATTTTAATTTGGCAATTAATCATACCGGATTCATGTGTCTTGTGTACTGAACTGCTGTTTCTCTCTTGTGCCATTTAACTTTGGATGGTTTTATGAGCATAGGAAAAAGGATGTGGGTTGTAGTGAGGGAAGAGCCTGGATTAAATTGGACCAAACAACTGGATAGGACAACTGTGTTTGCCTACTTTACAGCTACCGTGGACTGATGCAATTAGGTAACAGTTCTGAACCTCGGTTTCCTCATCTTTAAAAGAGAAATCATGGTACTCACTTCGAAGGTTATTACGAAAATAAAAAAATATATTCACCATAGCTGGCATAAAAACTTATTAAAATACTGCTATTGAGGGGCGCCTGGGTGGCTCAGTCAGTTAAGCTTCCAACTTCCACTCAGGTCATGATCTCGCAGTCCGTGAGTTTGAGTCCCATGTCAGGCTCTGTGCTGACAGCTCAGAGCCTGGAGCCTGATTCAGATTCTGTGCCTCCCTCTTTCTCTCTAACCCCCACCCCCCTTCTCAAAAATAAACACTAATTTTTTTAATTTTTTTTTATTTTTTTTAATTTATTTAAAAATTTTTTTTTCAACGTTTTTTATTTATTTTTGGGACAGAGAGAGACGGAGCATGAACGGGGGAGGGGCAGAGAGAGAGGGAGACACAGAATCGGAAACAGGCTCCAGGCTCCGAGCCATCAGCCCAGAGCCTGATGCGGGGCTTGAACTCATGGACCGCGAGATCGTGACCTGGCTGAAGTCGGATGCTTAACCGACTGCGCCACCCAGGCGCCCCAACACTAATTTTTTTTTAAATTTTTTTAACGTTTATTTATTTTTGAGACAGAGAGAGACAGAGAATGAACAGGGGAGGGGCAGAGAGAGAGGGAGACACGGGATCTGAAACGGGCTCTAGGCTCTGAGCTGTCAGCACAGAGCCTGACGCGAGGCTCGAACTCATGGATGGTGAGATCATGACCTGAGCCGAAGTCGGACGCTTGACTGACTGAGCCACCCAGGTGCCCCTTAATTTTTTTTTTTTTAATATTGCTATTGTTTTATCTCTTAAAATTAAGCTCTTGGGACACTTGCTTAGGGGAAGCCAGTTGCCATGGTGAGAAGTTCAGTGACTCGGAGGCTGCCATGGCATGAAGGAACCCATGTGGAAAGGCTGCATGGAGAGAAAGCAGGAGAGTGGGAAAGACACTGCCCAAGCAGATATCCTGACATCCCACTCAGGCACCACACATGAGCAAAAAAGCCTCCAGATGACTCCAGCGTCATGACCATCTAACTGCAGCCGAGGGAAAGCCCGCTAAGTGAAACCTCCATGTGGACCGGGTCAACTCCCACAACCAGGAGGGATCAGACTGAATTTTTCTTTGAAGCCACAGAAAAGGGTTTCCTTTAAGCAAGTGTTACTTTATTTCATGGTTTGTATTTCCCAAGACCTAGCATCCTACCTTTTGCAACAATCACTATGTATAGGTATACTGGTATTTCTATATTTTTATTAAATTCAAATACCAATATACTATATCAATGGATCTCCGTAACAACACACAGATTTTAAACCATCTGGTTTTCTCTCCATGCATTTTCACAAAGGGATACTCTTTTTTTCAAACATGTATACAAGCATAATCATAACATATTTTAAAGTAGTGATTACTTACCGAGAACATATGCTATATTAATACTAAATCCAACTCATCTACAAATCATAAGAACAAAAAGTCAGAAAAATCTCACAGTAAAAAATATGTATTTGGGGGGGTTGTTTTCATGTTGCTCTTAAGTCCCCAAAAGAGATCTGTGGGTTTACAGAAAATGGAATAAAAATTCTCATAGAAACTTGGATTAGTCAGTAATTACACTTATGTGTCAGATTTAGTCAGAGATTCCAGATAGTCCATAAATAGATAGGTAGATAGATCAGAAAGGTTGCACTGCCTTCGTAGCCTGAAAAAACATGCATTTCAGTTATTTAGAAGAGACAATATATGACACTAAATTCTGTGCAGAACAACTTAATACAAATTCTCCCATTTGAGTTCCTGATTAATAACAGAAAAATCCTTCAAAAGAGAATTGCTAGAAGATGCAAAAACTTACTTCATGAACACACTTTTTTTTTCTTTCTTTAAGAAAAATTATTTATTTTTAGTAACCTCTACACCCCACCTGGGGCTCAAACTCACAACCCTGAGATCAAGAGTTGCACGCTCTACCAACCAGGCCAACCCCCATGCCAACCAGACTCCCCCATGAACACATATCTTATCATAATCCCATATAAAAGCAAGGCTGTAATGTTAGCTTTTAATTCAGTGTAAGTATCTTACTATATCTTGTGTGATAGCAACAGACGTGAAATTTTGCTGAAGAAGCAGCAAATTACTTTTATTAATTCTCCGTAGTTAAGTAAAAAGTAAAAAGAGGATGGAATATATAGAAGGTGATAAAAGCCATGTAAGATAGAAACCAGAGCTGGATCCAAGAAACTATTACCGGGCATCAGCAACTCAAAAATCATGTTGAGTTGATGAAAGATAGGGTACAAGAAAGAAGTAGACCCCAAATGTCATTGGATGTACAAAACCACCAATCTAGAGTAATTTTTATAAGGCTAGGCTAGTGTTTGTGATGCCCCAAAGGCATTCTCTGGCACCTGGTAAATTGATGCCTGGTGAAGGAGTATAGCCTAGAGTATGTGTTGTAATTACCAGCAAACTTTATACAAAATGAACTCAAGAAAGCCTGTAAGAATGGTTGATCAGCATTTTCTTTATATTACCCTTAGCATATCCCAGTAATTCTGAATTTTCTTTTTACAGAAATTCAATAAGAGCTTCTCTAGATTAAACTCTGTCAAGAATCTGGAATCCAGACTGTTGGCACATTAAGGCATATCCATCTGCTTTACATACTTGTCTAAGCGGCAGGTCTAAAGTTCCTTGATAATGATTTGAAGTCTTCCCTACATGAAAGATTACACACTTCTCTCAGAGATAGAGGTGCCTTCTTGTGGGCCAAGTTTCCTAATAATAGCTATAACAGTAACAAAATGTTAGTGACTCACATTTATTAAGTACTTACTCTGTGCTGGGCAAGCACTTGTTTGCTTTCATCTTTACAGTAATATTATGTTAACATACAATAATATGCCTGTTATTGTCATCATTTTACCAATGGGGAAACTGAGGCCTAGAAAGGTCAAGGTCTCAGAGCTGATAAGGAGCAACTTTTAATCTTCCTTGAAAGTTCATATGAACTTTTACCTGTAGATGTACATATTTACTTACATAATACTATATATATAAATAAATCTTATACATTATATATAATAAATTTATTATAAACAACATCTATATTTATACATAATAATTTATATTATATATATTTATATCATAATATATGTTTATATATATATAATTTATAGATATAATAATTTTTCACCTTTATCATGTTGAACAGAAATAGTCACAGAGTTTATTCAAACATATATATTCATCTGTTCATCAACTTAAACAATTTGATCCTTAATGAAACTCAATCCCATAAAAATTGATAAGTAGTTATGTGTCATACATAGATTAGGGATTGGCAAACTTCTGTAAAGGGCCAGATAGTAGATATTTTAGGCTTTGCAGGCCAGACTGCCTCTGTTTACAACTAATCAATTCTGCCATTGTTTGTGCATGAAAGCAGCAATAGGTAATATGTTAACAAACCAGTGTGACTGTGTTCCAATAAAACTTTATTTACAAAAATAGGCAATGGGGCAGGATTTGGCCCTTGAGTGTAGTTTGCCAACCCCTGATGCAGAAGCAGTACACACACACACACACACACACACACACACACAAGCACACATATACATTATATGTTTAAAACCAGATATGTGCAATATGTAACTATTTCCTTTCTACTTTCTATATATTGCTTTCTTTCTTTCTTTTTCTTTTCTTTTCTTCTCTTTTCCTTTTCTTTTCTTTCTTTCTTCTTCTTTCTTTCTTCTTTCTTTCTTTCTTCTTTCTTTTTCTTTCTTTCTTCTTTCTTCTTTCAAGTAGGCTTCACACCCAGTGCAGAGCTTAATGTGGGGCTTGAATTCACAACCTTGAGATCAAGACTTGAGCTGAGATCAAGAGTTGAATGTTTAACTGACTGAGTAACCTAGTTGCCCCTATATAATTTATTTCTAATACTGGTATGATATTCAGCTGGTCTTTGTAATAGTACTCTGATAATGACTTTCTATGAAAAGTATTATAATTACAAAATTCATATGTAGTCATTGGTATATAGCTTTTCACATTTATGATTCCTCAGGTTTCTTCCTGTAGCATAGACAACATTTTACTTCACACTGTCAATAAATTGAGTTGTATACGTTATATTTGCAGTTGGTAAATGATTCTTTGCTTGTTGATCTAAGTATAATCGTAGATGCTTTACACAAAGAGTTGAAAACTCTTTCTTGCTGTTCTTACTAACATAAGATAGATTTCTTTCCCCAACAGGAAGAAGATTTTTCACCATTCATGGTGTGCTTGTATATTCCATACGGCTTGCATAATTAAAGGGCCAGATTCGTTCTATTAAGTTTCTGGCTTTCAGCACTGCCATTTTCCTTGTCTTGGCATTTTTTAAAAAGATCCAGAAGATGCTTAAAGAGAGGTGAAACTTTCCCTATTTTTTCTTGGAACAAAACATACACTTTTATTAGTTTCTAAAGATTGTTTTACATTAGCTGATTTCTGCTAGTGCTCATTAGAAAAAAGAACTTACAGTATTACCATTAAACTAAAGATTAAACAATATAAATACAGTTGTTAAGGATTTAATATTTCATTGGAAAACCAAGGCAATAAAAAGTGCCCAGTTTCAAACGTCCTGGGCCTTTTCTGTTTATTCTCACATGCTCATTTAATTTTTTTTAATGTTTATTTTTAAATTTTTTTTTTAACGTTTATTTTTTTTGAGACAGAGAGAGGCAGAGCATGAATGGGGGAGGGGCAGAGAGAGAGGGAGACACAGAACCGGAAGCAGGCTCCAGGCTCTGGGCCATCAGCCCAGAGCCCGACGCGGGGCTCGAACTCACTGACCGCGAGATCGTGACCTGAGCTGAAGTCGGACGCTTAACCGACTGAGCCACCCAGGCGCCCCTAATGTTTATTTTTGAGAGTGAGAGAGACAAGAGTGTGAGCAGGGGAGGGACAGAGAGACTGGGAGACAGAATTCCAAGTAGGCTCCAGGCTCTGAGCTGTCAGCACAGAGCCCAAGGTGGGGCTAGAACCCATGGACTCTGAGATCATGACCGGACTCGAAATCAGACGCTTAACAGACTGAGACACTGAGGGGCCCCCTTGCAAGCCTATTAAATGACCGGGGGGAGGGGCACAGTGCGGTGCTGCAGAAGGAAGGTAGGCTCAGCAGTAACAGAAGCTTGGCTTGGGGTCCCAGCTTTCAGCTGAGCTGTGTGTGTTTCACGCCCAGGCTCCATATTTGCTACTTGAGATCAGTGATGCCTGGCATATGCTTATTACAAGGAGAAAGCAAAATGACATATGATAGAGTAGGAGTGTGCTCCATATCTCTTTTCTTCCTCTTGAGGTAGTGTTTTCCTGATTCTGGAAGTCACTTTTTCATTTTAAAACAAACACCATTCTTTACAAATGAGCATGTTAGTGAAGCGAAAGCCACCCAAGTAAGGAAAGCAAGGTGCCAGCAGATGAGACAGTGCACTCTGGAAGACACATTGGAGAACAAATTGCTACCTGGAGAGTGAGAACACCCTTTCCTCTGAGTTTTGTGAAAACTTTAGCTATAGCCCAAGATAAAACTAAAGGTTAAAAGAGGGTAATTGCCGATTATTTAGAGGGTGACTGTAATGAGCTAACAAAATTATCACATTTCAAAGCTTGAGACTCCCCCCCTTTTTTTTTGAGCAAAGAAAATCATTTCGTTAGGCAGTATTTGAAATTTTTCATGTTTGACTCCAGCATGATGTCTAAAGAGAACTTGAAGACAGAGCCCTCTTTTTTTTTTTAGTTTATTTTTATTTATTTTGAGAGAGAGATAGAGAGCAAGCAGGGGAGGGGCAGAGAGAGAGGGAGACAGAATCCCAAGCAGGCTCCACATGGTCAGCATAGAGCCCAACACAGGGTTTAAACTCACGAACCGTGAGATCATGACTTGAGCAGAATTCAGGAATTGGATGCTTGACAGACGGAGCCACCCAGATACCCCCAAAGTCCTCTTGAATGCAGAGTCTGGCTTGTATTTTCTGACCCACCAAGGCAGAGAAAAGGAAAGGTGTATGCATAAGTCAGGAAAAGGTCATTTTATCCAAAAATTTGGATATTATATGTCCTCAACAGGGGGAACTTTCAAGAACATCCGCTGTCTGCTTCTCAGGTTTGCAGCAGAAATTGAAGTCAAAGAGGGGAATTTTTCATCTGCAGAGTTCCTAATTCACAAGAAAAGCAAGACTTCCTTTGTAAATTGATTTTTGACTTTCTCATCTGAGGTGAGAAAGAAACCATGCCATTGTTTTCCTATTAAAATTTTTTGACTGTTGTTGTTTTCTTTAGAGAGAATGAAATCCCTTAACCTTCTCTGACTTTAACTCTGAGACTTTCTGATGCCGGAGAATGATTTCTTAGAAGAGGCGGTTGGGGATTCAGAAATGTCACACCATCCCGCTCTGCCAGGTGCGATTATTTTCCTCAGTGACTTCTTATCCTGCGTATCTATTTGTCTAATGTCAAGCTATCACGTCAGGACACCCAGTAACAAGTTTAGCTGGTGAAGTGACTGGGAGCATACCCAGTCACCCTGGTCAATGCTCACTCAATTTCTCTCTTGGTGACTGAAATCAGGCTTCGTGCTGATCCCTCAGAGGGTTCTTCCAGGAAAAGCTTTGCCAGACTTTCCCTTGCTTTCTAGATGCGGGAAGCCCACTCCACAACTTTCCTGAGCAGTGTATCCTCCCACTGATCATGAGCTGAAAGGAAGAACACTTCTGTGAGTCGATGTGTGCAAGTGTGTGTGTGAGACGGTGACAGAGAAAGAGCATGCTTTCTTGTTGAAATGAAACAGAATTTATGAGTAGGAGCAGTGTTTGCTCCTGTTTGGCTCCGTGCATAAAAAAAAAAAGGAGGCCTGTGTCTCAGTTTTCTTGGGGACTCAGTTTTAATGAATTTCAGGTGTGTGTGTGCCAAGGACAAAGGATTTGAGAGCATGAGGAGAGCTAAAAGAATCATGTAAATTCATCAGTGCAGCAGAGTGAGGAAAAACCAGCACTGAAGGACTGGCCCCATCCCTGCAGACCATGGGGTGTCCACAGGCTGAAAACCACTTCTAAAAAGAAGTGTTTGTTTGAATCTCCACAGTGATGCCAAAGTCTGAACGTAGCATCGTGCTGTTCTGTAAAGAGGATGGTACATCCAGGATCTGGCGAGGGCTCCTGGTTACAACTACCTGGGTTTTCTTTTGGCCTCTGGAACTCTGGCTGGAACCCCTCATTGGCACCAAATCCACATTTTTATGCACCATTATTTTTTGCATGGATTAAAAGGCAATTTTTTTTCCTTGCTGGATCAAACCACACTGTGAGACTAAGGATTTAATGTTAACATTCTGTATTTTCAGTTTAATTAAGTCCATATCCTAGAAAATGTTTTCCTGCCAACCCCTACAATAAGGCTCTTGTCAGGCAGAGCTAATCTTCAGTGCTCTCCGGACTAGCCCATAATTAATTTTAAGAACAAAAGTAGAATTATTAAAAGTTATCTATATTTGATCATGTTTGGGAGAGGTGCAAAATACATAGTCACTTTCTAGGGTTCTTTTGGCACCAGTTATTCAGACTTTAGCCTGGGATTTGATGAAGACACCTTAGACATCCAAAGTCCCTCCCCCCGCAATGCCCCTCCGTAATTTGTGACCAGTGAGATCTTGGCTCGAGCAGCAGTGAATTACTAGGAGACAGAATTTTCATGGACACATTTTTACACTTCCTGTTATTAGCAGGAAAGGAAGAATTTTCCTCTTCAGAAGCATACAATTGTTTCCAGGCTTGATTCTCTGTGCTGGAAGCAAAGTGTGTGGGTCGGTCTGTGGTGTGCCCATGTGTGTATAAGGGCTGATGGCAATGAGGAGGGTCAATGTGTGTTTGCATTGGATGGCGGGATTGATACTTGGAAGCATCTTGCCAGTAGCATTGAATGATTGTCAGTGAAACAAAGACAGTGACCGGAATTAGCTTCCATGTCTTATTTACAGTTCCTATCATTAGTTGAACTTCAGCTAAGCAGCATGCTAGTCCCCTAGAGGACTAGCTTTGTATTTCTCCCATAAAATGTCAAAGTGGAAAGATGTTGCATGCTAAAGAAGACCACAGAGGGCTCTTGAATGCCATAGGAAGCTTTCTAGATGGGGATCAGAGGGGATGTGAAAATACACAATGCCATAGTCATTCCAGGCAGACTCCTTATAATAAATGTAAAATTGTATAGAAGCACTATTGTGTTTCTGGTAAAGATGGGAAGACTTTTAGGTAGGAACCTCCTTGTGAGGACAAATAGCCAATATCTGAGGGCAGTGACTCTGGAGCCCTGGAAATGTCTTTGACGGACAGCTGCATAAAAAACATAGTGATTCAGGGAAGCTCACATCATTTCAAGTGCTGTAGCCCATTCGTAAAGAGTTCAATCAGACTCAAAGATCTTAATTTTTCCACCTAACCTCCTTTTGAGACACTGATTTAAACAGATGTTTTATCAGGGTGCCTGGGTGGCTTAGTTGGTTAGGCATATGACTCTTGGTTTTGGCTCAGGTCATGATCTCAGTGTTCGTGGGTTGAAGCCCCACATCGGGCTCTGTGCTGATGGCATGAAGCCTACTTGGGATTCTGTCTCCCTCTCTTTCTCTGTCCCCTCCCCTTCTCACATTCTCTCTCTCTCTCTCTCTCTCAAAAACAAATAAGTAAACTTCAAAAATAATTTTTAAACAGATGTTTTACCAGCCATTTGGACCAATAAGGAATTCACTGACAGCTGAAAAAATGTCCTAAATCAAATCACAACAAATGCTATGTCTTTACTAGTCACAAGTTGATGAGATAATGTCTGGATTATATTTAGGAACTCACCCTTTTATCTAGGAATAAGAGTAAAGATATTTTCAATGAGATAAATGAATGTTGCAAGCAATTAAATCAAATTTCTACACCGCAAAGTCATGATTTGTACAACAGGAGAGCCCTGCTAACTCAGCCAGCCTGAGATTTAGTTGCAATGGCTCATTCATGGCCACCCTAAGCCAGCTGCGCGTTTCCCCGCTCTAACTGTGCTCATGATGCACCTTCCTCTTAGTTTCTCCACGTCCAAATCCTAACCACCCTGCAACACCCAACTTCTCATCGTATTCATGAATGTTAATAACATTCATGCTCACGATGATGACCCTTCTCAGTTTTGGTCTTTGCTACTCATTTGGCATGTATTATTAATTGGCTTTTTCTTTTTTAAAGTTTTCATTTTGAAATGATTGTAGATCTGCGGAAAGTGTGGTCAAGCTAATACAGAGTCCTGTATGGCCACCATCCAGTTTCCTGTAATGTTAACATCTTGTGTAATCATGGCATATTTATCCAAACTAAGACATTCACTTGGTACAATACTATTAACTAAACTGTAGAGTTGATCTGGATTTCCCTGTTTTTTCTAATACGACCTTTTCCTGTTCTAGGATCCAATCCAGGATTCCACGTTGCGTTTAATCATCATGCCATCATTATGCCATCCTGCCTCCACCAATATGTGACAGTTTCTCACACTTTTTTTTTTCTGATGTGTGACATTGACACTTTTGAAGGACGCCTCTATTTGTATTTTTCTTGGGTTTTCTCATGACAAGATGGAGGTTATGGATGTTGAAGAAGAATACCAAAGAGATGAGGTGTCTTTAACTTTACATTATACCTGAGGGCACATGGTGCCATTGTGACTTATTACTGGTAAAGTTAGGCTCGAGCATTTTATTAAGTTTTGTCTGCTGGGTTTCTCTACTAAGTTACAATTTTTTTCCTTTACATATTTTATTTATTAGAAGTGAGTCACTAAGTCTTGCCCACATTTCAGGGGTGGGAAATTAAAGTCCACTTCCTGGAGGAAGGAGTACCAAAGAATTTCTGGGAATATATTAAAGATGATGATGACAGTAAGTGTTATGGGAAAGACACATTGAGGTTCTTCATTTATCCTGTTTCTTTTTAACATTTGCTCATTAACTTTAGCATTATCAGTGAATCTTGCAAAAAGTAGTTATTACTATGGTGGTCTAAAGGTGCTTTCCTGTTTCTCTCATTTCTTCTATATTAATTATTTGGGATTCTTCCATATGGAATATTTGTCCATTTCCTCATTTATTCATTTACTCAATCATTTATTTGTACTAGTATATCATAGATGCTTATATTATTTGTGTTATAATCCAATATGCTCTTTATTTCATTCCAGTGTTGGCCTTTGGAAGCTCGTGTATTTTTGTCAAGCCTCCATTTTATTTACTTATTTTTTTGACCACTTCTTTAATTTCTGGAAGCTCAAGATGCTCCAGCATCATCTTGTATTTCCTGAACCCTAGAATTGACTATTTTTCCAAGAAGCCCTGGTTCTTATTATCAGAGAATGGCTTTTAGAAACCAAGATCTGGGCACTAGCTGTGTGTGTTATTGCTACTGGCCTATCATTGTTTTACGATCCTTTGTGCAGAATTAGGAAATATATCTGTACGGATACTATTCTGTGTATATCCTCATATCCATATCTCAGCACCTTCCCTCCCTCTTCCCACTTCTCTCTCTCTCTCTCTCTCTCCGTGTACGTCTGCATGGATGCACACACGTGCACAACATACACATACACACACATCTCTTACTCTAATCCACTTCTTTATCTGGCAGTGAGAGACTTGGCTTCCATTACTTACAAATCATTTCCTGAGTGTTAAACTCACTAGAGCACACATATAAAGTAGTTCCAGAACTGTTAAACTGTACTCCTGAAAAACAAACTTACCAACCACAGTACAATGCTTAGGTATAGTTCTTTTTTGTCTTCAGAATTCCATTTTACAGTTAAACCTGTGTGTGTCAAATTTACTTGGGTCGGCTCATTTTATACTCCAGTCCCTTCAGAGTGATTTTCTTGCAAATCTGTAATATAGCTATAGTCATCTGCCAGAGGTTGCATTCCATCGAGGGTTCCCGACATTTTTTGTTTATTTGTTTAATTTGCGTGGAATAAAGTTCACTTGTGGTGTACGGTTCCATGGGTTTTGACAAATGCACAAAGTCGTTTATAAACTTCCACAGTGCTGTACAGAACTGATCTATCACATGAAATCCCCTTGCGAGCCCCTGTGAATCCATCACTCACCACCCCCCTCTTAAAATCCCTCAAATACTTACCTGTTGTCCACCCTTACAGTTTTGCCTTCTCAAGAATGTCATCACATAAATGGACCATACCATATGTAGCCTTTGGGGTATGGATTCTTTCACTTAAATTCAAGAATGAATTTAAATTTCATTAGTAGCTTATTCCTTTTTTATTGCTGAGTAATACTCCATTGTATGGACACACCAAAGTTCACTTAGCCGTGTATCTATTGAAGGACATTTTGGTTGTTCAGGTTTCAGTTCTATTATGAATTAAGTTGCTACAAACGTTGGTGTACAGATTTTTTGTGAATTCAAGTTTTCAATTTACTTGAGTAAACACCTAGAAATGGGGTTGCTGGGTCCCACACACGCTGGGTCATATGGCAAGTATATGTTTAACTTCATAAGAAACTGGAAAACCGGTTTCAAAACTGCCTATACCACTTGACATTCCCACAACCAACGGATGAAGGTGAATTAACTTTTTATATTATTTTCACCTATAACACGGGCATTGTTTACTTATTCATAATTATTGAGTCCTTGTGTATCAAACAGTTTTCAAATGTTTTTTAATAAAGATTTAATTTGGTTGTAAGAGAGAAAATACATGTGCATATAAATAAATAATTTTAAAGAGTGATGAGTACCATTAACAATATTGTTCAATGATTGAGATGAATCACTTCAAGGAATTAGAGCCTTAAAATTTCATTTGCCCCACTGACTAAGAACTTAATAAAAATTCACAGACACCAATGAATGTGTAATGGGTGTTCTGAAATGATGCTTTGGAAATGTGTTGTTCAAGGGAATTTAATAAACTATAATCTTCTGCTGAATTTCTGATCCTAGTGTCTCTTGCTTGGATATCAAGTGGAAAAGGATCTCTTGGAACAGGCTCAAGCATTTTTTGTTTGTTTGTTTTTTAAAAATGTAATTTGGAGAATAAAAAGTAGAGGAGTAGAGGGGAAGAGAGATCTGAAATAGAGGGAATTTCTCTTCAGTCTTCTAAGATAGACCCTGCTTTGAAAGTTGACTTAAAAAATGTCTTTACTATCAAGGAGAAATAATTCAATTGGGTTACAAGTGTTGTGTCTTTAGAACTGTAAGACACAATATATCTTAAAATTTTTTTTAATGTTTATTTATTTTTGAGACAGAGAGAGAGAGAGTGAGTGAGGGGCAAAGAGAGTGGTAAACACAGAATCCAAAGCAGGTTCCAGGCTCTGAGCTGTCAACACAGAGCCTGACGCAGGGCTCGAACCCACGAACTGTGAGATCATGACCTGAGTGCAAGTTGGATGCTTAACCGACTGAGCCACCCAGGTGCTCCCACAATATATCTTTATAAAGAAAATTATGAATTAATTTATGAAATCATCTGGAGAGACATATAGTATCATGTGTGGAAGTAGGAACAACTTAATGTTTAGCTGTAGGAGATTTAGCAATTGATTTTCATAATATTGGATTTATGGTTCAATAATTTTCTATGTGGATAGAGGTCAGGGTGTCAGGGATATTCCCCTGATACCATCATGCTTCTCTTATGTAGATATGCATTGTTATCCAATATAGGAAGCAACAGACTTCCCGAAACCA
This sequence comes from Neofelis nebulosa, assembly GCF_028018385.1. NCBI lineage: Eukaryota > Metazoa > Chordata > Mammalia > Carnivora > Felidae > Neofelis > Neofelis nebulosa. Next base: position 48,375,094 of record NC_080784.1, read on the forward strand.
GATATTTTAAAACATTAATCATGGAACTTTAGCTACTAGAATATCCTAAGAATGCCCAGAAACTCATAATGGTGCTCAGCTTAGGCTTCAGATGCACTGAACACTGAGCTGAATGTGCTAAACCTGTTTCTGGGGAGATGACCCTTGTTACAATGGCTGAGCTTGGCAGGGACAAATAAGCTTCACTGGTGTTGCAACTAGAGAACAGTGAGTTTCAGTAACTTATATGGGGACCATCGCTCTCAATATCTGCTCTGCATTCTGAATACTATTGCCCTCCCGGTTCTTCCCAGCTTATGAAATTAACATTTGCCTGTTCTTACTTAATGATGTAGAAAGTATGTGGCTGGCTTTTGGAGACCATTTAGTTTAGGAGCCTCTCGGGGAAGGGAATGATTTGAGGGGAAGTTATACTGGGTGTCATTGGAAATGAATGCTTTCTCAGAATTATGAGCAAAAATATTCAGAGATGTCTCGTGAGTTCGGAAGAGTTTGTATAGGTCCACATGACATTCTCTGTGGGATCATAATTCTCTAGAAGCAGAGCTCCAATATCACTCACCAGCTAACGATCCCCACAATTGTGAAAGAAAGACGGTCAAGCATAGTGCGGCTAGGACTCTTGTCCTTATTTAGCATTTACTTCCTGGAAGCTTCTCTTTAGGTGATTAGCCAATCATTTCAGATGCCTAGGAGTGATTTTCTACATGTTGCTGTTATTTTAACCTCACTTTATGCCCATCATTTTAATAAAATGACTATATTTTCTCTGACAAGATATGAAAAAGCATTGATGAATAAAACGTGGATGAATTTTGTAGGGAAGATAAACACACACATACACATATGCACATATATATGTATGTGTAAATACGGGTATGTATGTGTGTGTGTCCGTGTATCTTCTTTGATTGAGTGTTGATTTTACTTTCCTTGTCCATGGCCCATGACATTATCAGATGCTATTTCTCTCCAAGCCAAGAATGACAGTGCTGGGTAAGGGGGAAAAGGGAGAAAAATGAAAACATGTTACTCATGTTTAAAACAGACAACAATACTCTAACAGTAGGACTTGCTCAGGGAATTGTAATGCAATGAATATTTAAAATATTTTAATGAGGTAAATCACTGTTAAGCTCATGTAAAGAAAAGAATTCAGAAGTGATTAAAGGAGAGCCTAGATTTATTTAAATATAGGTCAAAGTTTGGGTCCTGTGCAGATATGTTCTTTTAATTTGTAGATGATCACCCGCTTAACGAATAACTATCATTTTTGGTGATCGAATTAAGGCTGGTCCCTTTGCTGTTAAGGAGCACTAGAGCGCATATGCTCCAGCGCATACACGTCTCTGCAGCTGTCGGTCTAACACAATCCCTTAGGCACTGTATATATATTGATCTGCTTTGCAGCAGCTCCACCTATTGGTAACAAAGGGCAGGGGACAGACCAATGCAAACTGACTTCAAGGCAGATTTCATGAACTTTGACTGTCGTGCTCCTCAAGGCTAAGGAACAGAGGGCAGCAGGAAGTGGGACCGCCATTTTGAACTTGACACTACATGTTCGCCAAACTGGGCTGAAAGAGAAGCTGTCATTGTGTGTTATTTTAAGGGCTGGCTCTGGGAATTAACTCTGTTACACATAAAAGGACGGTGAGGGGATGTGCAGACTAAATGAAGAGAAATACTGTCTGAGGATTTCAGGCTTCATGTTGCTGACAAATATTAAGGATTTTCATCCGTCAGACACTGGCAGTAAATTTCTCTCTCCCTCTTTTTTTTTTTTTTTCCCATTTGTCAGGTGGTCGTGGGGGAATAAAGTTCAGACCTCCTTAGAGGTAATGAGCTTTGAACATTTGATGAAATGGATTTCCTTTCTGCAAACAGACCTTGGAAAGCAGGTTGTCTAGTGACATTCCAACATATAAAACTGTCCACCCTCCACATCCCAGGGAGGGTGATGGTAGTTGGAAAGATGGTTACTTTAGTGGGTGCTCGGCAAGGCATTATAGCAGTGTTGCTGTTGGAATGGAGCCTCTCGACAGAAAAACACAGACTACCAATACATCTTTACCTTCTCATTCCAAATGTAACTGGAGTCACTTGCAATTTCTTGTTGTTGTTATGGGGAGGAAAAGAAAGGGATGCTTAGCAACACTCGTGCTCTCATTTTCTTTTCTTTAAAAAATTTTTTTTTAATGTTTATTCATTTTTGAGAGACTGACAGAGCAGGAGCAAGGGAGGGGGAGAGAGAGAGGGAGACACTGAATCTGAAGCAGCCTCCAGGCTCTGAGCTGTCAGCACAGAACCTGATGTGGGGCTAGAACTCACAGACTGTGAGATCATGACCTGAGCCAAAGTCGGAAGCTACTGAGCCACTTGGGCGCCTCAGTCTAATTTTCTTTTAATAAGCTTTACTTCTCCCCCTCCTTCTGACTACTTCCTCTTTCTTTCTCCCTGGTTCAAAATGGAAGGGAAAGGAAGACAGATGGACCACTTTGGTGTTCTAAGCAGGATCCAGTCAAGGCTGATGGTAAGGAGCAGAGACACTATTCTCCTTCTTTTTGGTGTGCTCTCATACCCTAAGTTGGAACAGGTTTATCGCCACCACATAAACATGATTCCCATGTTCATTTTTAAAAAATGTTTTTATGTAATTTTGAAGGGGGGAGGAGCAGCGAAAGGGGGATAGAGGATCTGAAGCAGGCTCCATGCTGACAGAAGACAGCCCAACATGGGTCTTGAACTCACAAACTGTGAGATCATGACCTGAGCCAAAGTCTGACACTTCACCGACAGAGCCACCCAAGGACCTCCCATAATAATTCATTTCTTAACTAAATAGCGTCAAGGACCCAGTTGCAGGCCCCTATTTGCTTTTAACTCTCCCTCACTTAAATAAGATATGAATCTAAGAATCTGAGGCAAGTAACTAGCCATTAAGGAAGCACATTCTTTCCTGACAGTATATGTAGTAAACAAAAACAATGAAATGGGTTAAGTGATGGCTGACTGCACCAGGGCACAGAGGACTGGAAACTATGAGTGAACATCAGACTTGGCATTTCAGTTCCACTGTTAGTGACACAGAGTGAATTTGCCCTCTCTCTCTCTCTCATCATTTCCCAGAACCAATCCTAGGATTGGTTGCTTCCATGGATCCATGTATACTTAAACACTCATGCCCTAAGCAAAAGAATAGGAATCACAAATGATTTCTTTTAATATCATTCCACCAAATAGCTCCTGTTCAATCAAAATACACCAAGTGGACTTTATTGGCATTAAGTGACTTGAATACCATCACAAAAGTAAGAGATAGCAAAGTCCAAACATGTAAAATGGAGTTAAATTAACCAAACTAAGCAAAAGAAATGTACCCCCTTCTCCAAATAAAGCTCAAAAAGCATGAATATTTCACTGCATGTTCTATGGATTAAAACAAAACCAAACAAAATTTGAGTTATTATTTGAATAATATATGGAGACCATTCAATTCCAAGGGAGATTTTATGCTTAAAAAGTTTAAAATCTAGCAAAGAAATAAGGTGTATGCTTAGTAAAATTAAATAGCATAAAAATAATAGTAGTAGTAGGCAACAACATAGAATGTTAAAAAGGCAGTAATTCATTAACAAATGAATGGTACATCATGTCCTATGTGTTTATAGAAAGAAGTGGTCACTGCTGGTCTAGAAAAGTGAAGGAGGATTCTTTTAGCTTTGAGAAATAGATAAATTTAAATGATTATATGGTAATATCACTGCCTTTTCCTAGTTCCTAAGTGTACTTTCCAGAGATATCTTACTTTGATCTCATGCATTTTCTAAGGTAAGTGGTTTTATGCATCTTGATCTTGATTCACAAAAAGCCTAAAACATGTCATAAAAATGAAAAAAAAGTTAAAAGGCATCTTTGAACTCCAACCTCTTCAAAGAGTGGAGTTAAATGAACAACTATAAGAAGCAACAATAACAAATCTTTGTTGGTACCACTAGACTTTGTTTTGAAAGTCATTTTAATAAATACCAATGCCTAGCAAAGTGGTTCCCAGGTGCAGTATGTTTGATATTGCATTTATACCTATATTTATCCCTGCCCCCACCAAATTGCCAAATCTTTATTGGGTAGTTACTTTATTTATTATTATTATTATTGTTGGGGGAAAGGGAACTTACTTTAGGGATAAACTTGGTGTAATGAACTGGAAAACAAACACTATGAAAAGACACTGATATTTGGCTATACTTTATTACTCTCAAAGTAGGGAAGAGACAAGGATATTCAGAACTAAGGTAAACAATGTGATAGAATAGTTACAAAGGGTATAGGAATCATTTCTGACCTTGGGATTAGAGAAAATACCCTAGAGGATATGACTTTGGTCCTTGATGAATTTTGACAGTGGAGAAAAAAAAAACCCGAAGAATTACAATTCTTTATAATTACATACTTATACATAGAATAAGTAAATCGATGGAATAAGTGTGTGAATAGCTTGAGTAAGATGCTAAATAATTTGGAGCATCAAAATAATAGAGAAGAAAATTGTCAACAATCTTTCGTGAAGACAGAGAATTTGGACTTCACCCTTTTTGCAATGAATTGGAATGATTTTGAGTCTTGATATTTTTGATATTGACTGGTGTTTACAAATGAATTTGACCAGATATTTGTAGCAAAGAACAATTGAGAATAAAGTGCATTAGTTGTAGTAGAAGATATGAAGCATGGAATAAATGGGAACAATTACACTGGGACTATGGTAGTAAAAATGGAGAGATTAAAAGAATGCTACATACGAACAAGTAATGGGAATTGGGAATGATTTGGTATATTAAAGAACTAAAACTATAGGGTGATTAATGACTAAAGTTACTCCTTTATGAGATGCCGTTGGTCAGGGTAAGCTAGTTTCTGTGATAAACCCCAAAGTGTGACTGAACACAATAAGAATGCATTTTTTTTTACCTACATTCTAAGAAGAATTGACAAAGGAGTGATCAGTTCTGTTCCATGAAATAATTCAGGGGCCCAGGCTCCTTCCATTTGGAGCTCCACAAACACCCAGGATCTTGAATTCCTATACTGAAGCCTCTGCATTTGGCCAACAGATGAGGTAAGAGAGGAAGACAGAATGGAATATTTCATAAGGCTTTAGGATCAGACTCAAGGGTTCACATACCTTCCACCCAAATTCCATTAGTTCGATCTAAGTCGCATAATCCATTTAACCTCAAGGGAGTCAGGAAATGTGTGACATGAAGGGATAGAATGTGGATATTGGTGAACAATTGGCTCATTTCTGCTACAATGATCAGTACATAGCAATGGCATGAACCAAAAATTTTAAAAAGCAAGTTTGATGGGAAGCAAAGAAGAGTTCACGGTTGAACATGTTTAGTATTGCATGCATGTTTAGCGTTGCTCTGTGCTGCTGAAAATATTCTGCAGGTTGTGCTAACTTTGAGTTTGAATATCAGGGTGGAGTTTCTGATGTGGGAATTATTAGTACAGAGGTGGTAGTATAAACAAAGTTGTTATTGAATAAAAGGGAAAACCATGGATGAACCGGTAGGGGCCACATAAGATAAAACAAGCAAAGGAGGTTGAAAAACGGCAGTCAAATGTGAGGAAACAAAGAATGGAGAAGGAAGCCAAGGGAGCCAAAGGAGTCTAGAGCAAAAAGGGAGAGGAGTGCAGGCCATCACATACTGCAGGAGAGAGGCTGAGGAGAGGAAAGACAAAGAAATGGGAATTGGTGAAGATTAACACACTTGCTGGAAAGTACAGGGAAGATAAAGGGGCAGGAGACTAGGAAAAGGATGGCACTAATTAGCAATGCACACAAATACTGCCAAAGCGTGTTTTTTTGTTGAATTATACAGTAGATGGTGGATTCCAGAAATGTGAAAAGAGCATCGACTTGAATTTGGATTACGGCTTCTAATTTAGATCTGCTGATCCCTGATTCCTTGGGTTAAACATTTAATCTCAATTAGTTTCCCCACATGTGAAATGATGCAATTGGACTCTATGTTTTCTAAGACCCTTCTCTCTTTACATATTTGAGTTGAATTATTAGTTAAGGCAATGCAGTATAATCATGAACAAATGAGCTCTGCCTTAGTATCATTCCTGTGATGCAGCTTTGATCAAATCATTAAAATTCTCTAACCTTCATTTCCTCCTCTATGAAATGATAACAATAGCATCTACCTCTTAGGAGTGTTTTAAGGTTTAAAAAAGTTACTGATCAGGGGAGCCTGAGTGGCTCAGTCGGTTGAGCATCTGACTTCAGCTCAGGTCATGATCTCACGGTTCATGAGTTCGAGCCCCATGTCAGGCTTTGCACTGATAGTGCAGAGCCTGCTTTGGATTCTGTGTCTCCCTCGTTCTCTCTGCCCCTCCCTAGCTAGTACATGTGCATACACACTCTCTCTCTCAAAAATAAGTAAACATTAAAAAAATTTTTTTTAAGTTACTGATTAGAGGCAGCTGGGTGGCTCAGTCAATTATGTGACTGACTCTTGATTTTGGCTCAGGTCATGATCTCATGGATTGTGGGATTGAGCCCACATTGGGCTTTGTGCTGACAGTGTGGAGTCTGCTTGGGATTCTCTCTCTCTCTCTCTCTCTCTCTCTCTCTCTCTGCCTTTCCTCCGTATTCTCTTTCTCCCTCAAAAATAAATAAACTTTTAAAAAGTTACTGATTACAATACGCATAGAATAATGCCAAATATCTAGTAAATAATTCTAAATGTGTGGGCTAGCAAGACTAGGAGAATAGTTAGGCCATTGGGATGGACGTGAGAGAGAGTGAATTCAGAGGAGGTTCTTGGCATGAAATTTTGGAAAAAGAACAGCTTGTAGCATCTAGGAATTGTCTGATTCTTACTGATTATACAAAGAGAACATGTGTGGGCCTAACAAGGTTAAAAAACAAGACTGGAAATTTATACATGCATTTGCAGCAGACATTCATGAAGACTTATAACCTATTCAGGCTGTTCTTGGTGCAGGGAAGAAAAGAGAAGTAGATAAGGAGTGAAAAGTCTAGTTTCCATATTTATACAGTGTAAATGTCTAAGTTGCCTTTGGTTTCTACCCTACATGGTCTTAAAACAATGGAGAATAATCTTGTTCTCTAAATGATTGTATGAGCGTTCAAAGGCTTACTAAAATACAGAGGGGAAATAACACCAGAAAAGAGTTTTGTTTCTTTTTTGTGTAGCCTGAAGTAGGCAGTCTGAAAAAGACCAGCAGTAAGCACTTGAAATATCCACTTTTAAATGCCTCTGGTAATTTTTCACACACACAAAAAAGGCACTCTTGTTTATTTGAGGAACAGAACTGGAAAAAAAAATATATGCACCAGAAGCAAGACAAATCAACATCCTCGCTATAGAATTAGTTGGCTGTAGACAGTGTTTTATGGGTGGTTTCACTACTACTTTAATTAACTTCAAACAAGGAATACATTCTAGCTTTGCTCTTTTTCAAGTGTGTGAAGCTGGATTCCGTATGTGTGATGATTATAACATTGAATTCCACCCTTTGGGAAATCAACCTGACATTGCTCTGAATTGCCCATTGAGTATACAAGGCATTCAAGTCCTTTAAATTATAAAGGACAATGTAAGAGAGTCTTTCCTTCCATGTCCTGATTGGCTATTACCTTGTTCCTTCAAGCCAATAGCATTAACAAGTTCAATTAGAAGGGCTAATGCTGGAGCTGGGGATTGAGACTGAGCTGATTGAGGAAGTATAAGGAAGACTAGGAATATAGTATTATAGCTGCAATCAGTATTTTTAAAGCTATTGAAGTTCTTCAGAAAGACCTAAAAAGAATTAAAATTCCATTGTGCCTTAAATCTTTACTTAGTGGTTTTTTTTCCCCTTTAGCTTTCTTCAGTGTGTGAGATGTATTCCTTAATTTTCTTTGTAGTATCCATATATTCCTATGCTATCTGTGGAGTTACTCTTTATTAAGCACTTGCTATGTGCTAGGCAATGTGCTAAGTGCTTTGTATATGTTACTCTCATACTCTTAATATTCACCCTGATAGTTATCATAATCCCCACTACACAGATGAAAACAGCGAGGCTAAGAATTGGTAAGAGCTGCTATTTGAACACAAACTCTTATATCCCAAGTCAGCATATTTTATAATCACAAAGCTACATAGCTTATCAGTCACCACATAAGAAAACCAAACCAAACCAAACAAACAAAAATACCAAAAACTAAAAGGCAAAAAATCCAAAAAACAAAACAAAACAACCCAAAAAAGGATTAATTTCGGAGAGACTGAGACTAAGGGTGGGCTGAATCTTGTGTCAACAATTAGCTGAGCTTGTCTTTGGGAATTTCATAGGATCTATGCAGAATTGCTTTTTCTAAAGTTTTAAGGGAGTTAGAAAAATTGTTGTGTTTTTTTTTTTTTAAATGAAGCAACGTAGCTGAAGAATTCTCTCCCATGCTGGACAGAAGATAGGAAGGTGAATAGGGGCCATATTATGAACTAGAAGCAATTTTTATTACTTCTCAGCTGTAGGTAGATCATTTGGCCTCATGGAGTTCTTTCTCTTTCATACCACAGGAATCTGTGGTCAGTTTGCAAAAATGGAGAAATGGAGATGTTCCATGTGAATTTTGGCTGCAGCTGGAAACTTACTTAGCTGGGAAAGGAAGAGATTTGTCTCCTGAAAAAGTCAGCTTTTCCTAACTCTGGAATATTGTATGAGAAGCTCAAAATGGTAACGTCCTGCCAACTTCCTGCTGTAAAATCAAAGTCTCTTCACCCCTCTTACCATCAAGAGAGCTGCTATTAATTCTCACTGTGATTTTTCTAAGGTGAAACACAGATGCATGTAAGCTCCACAGGGTGCGTGACTTCGGAAGAGGTCAGTAATTGTCCCACCCAGCAAGAATCACTCACAAAGATGAATTGTTTTGGCTCTTGTTTTTTTAGTGAGCATAAATTCATCAGTGTTCCTTCATTCTCCATGGATACAGAGACAGACAGGAGACACATGGCTGGGCTACTGCCTCTGGAGATGTCCTCCCCCCGATTAGGGATCCAGGCAACTGAGTGTGTGTCTGTGGGTCCGTGTACGTTGTTATTCTGAGAGAATTAGTGATACAGAGGAAGGAGAGGTGGCAACTTGTTCAGCACTGATCCTTTCTGACCTTTCTCTGTCATTTCAGTGAGCCAACTTCTTTACTCTGGAGAATAGAGGAAGCACTTCTCTAACGTGAGATTTGAAGACCTGGTTAGAATTCCAGCTGCCCCTCAGTATGTGTAGACCCTGGGGTGGCCACTTGACTTTTCTGAGCCTTAGTTCCCTTAGTTACGAAATCAGAGCTACCATGCTTATCTTACAGGTTTGTTGTCAGGACAAAAACGAGAGGATGTACAGGAAAAACTGTGACAGTGACAGCTAGGGCATCATACAGCTCTAGTGAGGTATTAATTGCATTGTCTTTGGGTAGGTGTGTTGAGTCCTGCTTCTTCCCTTGCCATGGGCCCACTTACCCGGACAGGGATTACATGCATGGGGTGGCCAAGGAGAGAGGTGGAGGTGAGGGAACCAAGGCTGATCTGTGAACTACTGCTAAAGCAAGCCAGGGCTTAATCCTGCAAATATTTTCCGAGCTTTCCTTTAACATGAAAGCCAATCCTAAGTTTTGGGAATTACCTGTACTCTTAGACCTCTAAAGCTCAAGTGCTTTGTAACTTACCATAACTTTTGATGCTCTTTTGGGTTTATTTAAAGCAGATCTTATGTAGACATTAGGGATGGAATGAAGTAGAAGGGAAGATCAAAAAAATTAAAATTTCCTTCTGACCTCATACTTGTTAGGGGTAACTTTGGGCCCTATGTCAATTTAAGACATTCTTAGGGATAAGATAAATCAAAAACCATGATCTTTCTTTTCTTTCCCTTGTTTCTTTCTTCCTCTCTTTTCTTTTTTAAATATAAAAGCTACAGTTAAGTTCACTGGGACATTTTCTTTTAAGCTGCATGGATGTTGCTAAAGAGATTCTTAGTTTTTTAAGCTTTAATTTATTGATTTCGAGAGAGAAACAGCATGAGTGGGGGGGGGGACAGAAAGAGTGAGAGAGAACCCCAAGGAGGCTCTGCACTGCTAGTGCAGAGCCCGACATGGGGCCCGAACCCACAAACCCACGAACCACGAGGTCATGACCTGAGCTGAAATCAAGAGTTGGACGTGTAACCTACTGAGCCAAACAGGAGCCCCAGTCACTAAGGAGATTCTGATCATGAATCAGTCACTGAGAGCTTAGCATTACTGCTACTAGGTAAATTTCTGTATTGACATTCCACTTGGAAAAGCGAAGGATTGGTAAGAGATTGAGTTATCAAATAGGTAAAGATCTTTGGTTTACAAGTAGCTTATTTGTGTGTGTGTGTGTGTGTGTGTGTATTGCAGATGTTTCAATGAAAAGGAGTCAAAATACACTCCCTTAAAATAAGACTGGATTTGATGTCAGAAAGTGACTCATTAACCCAAAGAAGAACACAGATTGTATATATTCAACTCCAGTGTGCCAGAGTACAAATCTAAAGAGACTTATCACACATTCTCTCTTTTTTAGAGTTTATATTGTTCCTCTTCAGCATTGAGAAATGTCCCTTGTGAAAAGCACTTCCCCACTAGTCCATAGCCAGCAGGGAAAGAATCTTCTTTAGTCACTGAGACCATTGAAAACATCTGGTTGATTAACAGATGTTAATGCCAGAATAGCTTTGGTTTGATCAATGATGTAATCAATCATGAAAGTTATAATTTTAGCAAGGTTTAGACTGTTCCATTAAATAAAGATGGAACATGTCTGATGTTCCAGATTTTCAGAAAAAAATATATTTCTCCCAAACCAGTATTTGTGGAACATCTGCATACATACAATTTTAGATGTGATTTTTAACATGTCCATATGGCAACTACCTTACATAAAAATGATACAGTGGGGGAAAACATAGAGATTTTTTTCCCCTTGTAATTGAGGGTAGGATAAAAATTTAGTCTGATTTTATGGATTAAAGAGACAATAGAAAATATATGAGTTGAACAGCCAACTGAGGTCCAATTATTTTGTTTGGGAGGAAATTGTTTAATGGATTATTTTGTGTTTCAGATATTCATATTGTGGTATATGAATGTGATGTTTAGTTTTACTTTCTGTCATTAAACAGAAGGAGCAACAACACAAAAAATGAAAAAGTGAACACAATAACAAGAAACCAAAGTAAAATGAAAAGTAAGCATTTAATCCCATTCCTTTACAGTAGGAAATTATGATGACAGATCAAAAAGAAACAAACAAAAATTATGATGTCAAATCTAAACGCGAAGAAAGAATGCAACTCATCAGGAATATGGCAAGGGAAGGAGACTGAAGGTGGATGAACAAAGGAAAAAAATTGAGTATTTCGTGGAAAAAATTTTTGAAATGAATTTGAAGATGAATTATTTGCCTACAGGTTGTTCCTAAGATAGCAGAAAAGAATGGCTTTCAGAAAATTTCTCAGAAGGATACCTTCTACCTAGAGAGCTGATTACTTGCCATCATGATGAAAAGTCTGAGGCCTCCCATCAATGGATTGCATCCACAGATGAAGTACAACACTGGCAATTGGATGCACTTAGGTCCCACCCAATCTGTAGCTAACAAAACTTGCAGAATCAATTATTAGTTAACTCTTTGTTATACTGTTTGCTATACTGAACTCAGATGTGTCTCTTCGTTTCAACTAGTACTATATGTAGACACAATCAGAAATAGAAACTAGAGCCTCTCCATTTATACATGAAGACCACATGGTTTGAGTGTTTCTTACATTCTAAGGGTTTTACATGTGTTCAACTCATTTAAGCAGCACAAAAACAGGAGGGAAGATATAATTATTTTCCCTCTTTGCGGATGAGAAAGAGAAGCCCAGAGAGCTTAAAACTCACCCCATATTTCATGGCTGTTAAGTGGTAAAATTAGGGTTCAAACTCAGACACAGTTGTAACCACCACACTATATTGATGTCTTACAGTTTTTATTAAACCGTGACTCAAAAAGAAATTTAAGGAATTTACCACATTGTTTTGGTCATAGAGTTTTGCTGAATGCAAAGCAGGGGTAGCCAGATTTGATTCCTGATTATAAGAAACAGTGTGCTTCACTCAGATAAACAATTTACTTCTCCCCACCCCTAAGGCTCAAGCATATTAAACATGTTCTGACATAAGCTTATTTTTCCTACTTAGGTTATTTTGGAAAAACCAAAAAAAACAAAAAACCAAAAACTGTTGAGAATAAATTTTAAGCCCAGTGTTTCAAACACTTTGATTAAAAAAACAAACAAACAATTTTCCAAATGTCATCCAAGGGGAGTGCTCTCTAAAACCATTTTGTTAAAGACACTTAAGAGCCTATATTAGCAAGGAGAAACATTTATGTCTATGAAATAAGGGCAACTGGGTGGCTCAGTTGGTTAGGTGTCCAACTTTGGCTCAGGTCATAATCTCGTGGTTCGTGAATGTGAGCCCCATGTCAGGCTCTGTGTTGACGGCTCAGAGCCTGGAGCCTGCTTCAGATTCTGGGTCTCCTTCTCTCTCTGCTCCTTCCCTGCTCGTTCTCTCCCTCTCTCTTTCTCTTTCTATCTCTCTCTCTCTTTCAAAAAAAAATAAACATTAAAACAAAATAAAAAACAAATAAATCTATGAAAGGTACCATTGTGTCAAGTGTCATATAATCTTTTGCTAGTTCAAAGTTAGGGAATATTTTCCTTCTTAGAAGCACTGATTCTTAAAAATAACCAAAGAAATAAGCTCCTTGTTTCACTGATACCAAATTTAGTTTAAGAAAGAGGGGATCAACAAACAAAACCAGGTTTTAACTTTCTTTCATATTATTTTGGAACATTGTTTTCTTAGTAGTATTAAATGCCATGTATAATTTGTCAGAGTTCTCCAGAAAAACAGAACCTATAGGATGTATACATACATATATATACATAATGCATGTATGATATTATATATATTGTATCATATATGTACTATATGTTTATGAGAGAGAGAGAGAGGAGCATGAGAGAAATTTATTTTAAGGACTTGGCTCATGTGATTGTAGAGGCTGGCAAATCCAAATTTTTTAGTATAGGCCAGCAGGCTAGAGACCCAACTTATATTTCTTAGGTCTAAAGGCAGACTGCAGGCAAAAAAATCCCTTCTTTGAGGACATGAATCTTTTCTCTCAAGGCCTTTACCTAATTGGGAGAGGCCCTCCTACATTATGGAGGGTAATCTGCTTTATTCAAAGTTTACTGATTTACATGTTAATTTCATTTTAAAAATACTTTGACTGTAATATCTAGACAAGTGTTTGACTGAATATCTGGATATCATGGCCTAGCCAAGATGACACACACAAATTAAAAAAAAATTGTTTATTTTTGAGAAAGAGAGAGAGAGAGAGAGAGAAAGAGAGAGAATGAGTGGGAGAAGGGCAGAGAGAGAGGGAGACACAGAATCCAAAGTGGGCTCCAGGCTCTGAGTTATTAGCAGCCCCGATGTGGGGCTTGATCATGACCTGAGACTAAGTTGGATGCTTAACCGAGTGAGCCACCCAGGTACCCCATTTTAATTAAAAGAAAAAAAATAATGTTTAGACACACAAAATTAACCATCACACAATGAGAACATTTCTTCTGAGCATTTGTTTTTGGCAGAAGAGACACTGACCTCTTGTACCCAAATATAGAGCCAGTAAATGAACATTTAAGATGTAACAACATCTGAAGGTTGCTCAGTAGGTTAAGTGTGCAACTCTCGATTTCTGCTCAGGTCATGATCTCATGGTTCGTGAGGTTGAGCCCTATGTTGGGCTCTGTGCTGACAGTGCAGAGCCTGCTTGGGTTTCTCTCTCTGCCCTTCCCCCACTTGTGCTCTCTCTCAAAATAAATAAACTTTAAAAAAAAGGTATAACATCTCATTTCACAATTTATTTCTATTATATATAGACAGGTACATTTGTCAGTTATATATCTCTCATTTGGAATGGCTAGAGAGAATACTGATACTCAAAGGAGTGGAGAGCAAGATACTTGCTTACACTCAAATGTTATATTCTATGCCAGCTTTGATGTCTGTGTGTGGGACTGCACACTACATGTGAGATCACTTTATTATAAAGACTTTTGGATTACAGTCGAAACAGAGCATGAAGAAGTCTAAGATGGATGAGCCTTATCCTGGATATCATTGTGGAGTGGTGTGCACCATTGTGAGGGATCGGCATGGAGGAGATCACGTTGAGGAGTCCCTTTTATTGCTTGTGGTGTTTTGGAAAGTTAACATCCAACCTTCAATCTTTTATTATTTTTATGTGACTTTAAAAAGCCACATTTCTGTGAAGCTGCAGGGCTTTTGAAAATGAATTCAGCTGACACATTGAATTGGGATGTATCAAGATAGATGGCAGATTCATATTCCAGTACGTCACATGACTTGCATCAATTTAGTGTGTCAGCTAAAAAGTTTAAGGAGAGGGGAAAAATCAGTTAAAGAAATTTCATCTTTTGTAAAACTGGATTTAGGAAACCTGTGGTTATTAAAGAAACTTTATATCGTGAATCGTCATAGAGGTTTTAAAGACTGTAAATATAGTGATATTTCTGTTTAAATTTGGATGTCAACACAGTCTGTGGCAAAGATTTTGAACATTTTGGAGTCCAAAGAAGAAAAGCAGGGACACATGAACAAACAGTGATAGATGCCAGGGAGAAGATGAAGCCTGTCCATAATTTAAGATACGAGTATATGGGTGATATGACTTGGAGAAATAGAACTACAATGATTTTGTATGGCAGAAAGTTCAGCTCGATCAATATGGAAAGTCAAATTTTGTGAAGTTTTCTAATATTTAGTTCATATAACATCATGTTAGGAGCTAACACTTTTTTTGTTGATATAGGAAAAAGTTTGTATACTGATTGGAATAAATACATAGAGACAGGAAATTTTGTGATATGGGAGAAGTAGGGAACAAATACTAGAGAAATGTCTTTGGGTAGGCAAGAAGAAATGGAATTCAGTTTACAGGTAGATTTCTATTACCACTGTGTGGTCTTAGAAAGCCACACAAAGAGTTGAACTCTAGAAATAGAATGGAAGGCAGGCTATATGGGCACAGATGTAGGTGAGCTGGAAATTGTACTGACAGGAGCTTGTGAAACACCTTTTCTAATTGTTTTTTATTTTCTTATTTGTTTTTTTTTTTTTATTTTAGGGACAGAAGAGATCATGCAAGAAGGGGAAAGGGGCAGAGGAGCAGAGGGAGAGAGGGAGAGAGAAAGAGAAAGAGAAAGAGAGAGAGAATCTTAAGCAGGCTCCACACTCGGGGTGGAGCCTGATGTGGGGCTCAATTCCACGACCTGGGATCATGACCTGAGCCAACATCAAGAGTTGGACACTTGACTAAGCCACCCAGGAAACCCTATTTTCTTAATAAATGTAAAGCAACATCATCAGTTGAAAATGAGGAGAATGGGGAAGACGATTGGAGGCTGTGACCAAGGTATGAAGTAGCTACTAAGCTATTTCGAAATGGAATGGAATGAGGAAATGAAATAGGACTTTCAGGTGGAATTGAGAGCTCTTTGTGGATGGTGGTCATGAATTTAGAATGAGGATAATCAGCAGGGTGTATGCTTTTCTCCAACCACATTCTGCTACGTGGGCACTGGTATGAATAGAAAGAGAATTGAATTTAATCAGGGTTAAATTTCCAAGCAAATAGGGTCAATGGAGAGAAGGGCAAATGAATTGACTAGGTCTATGCAAGAGAATAATCGTCATTATAATAAGAACCTAGCATCTAAACTGTGTAAGGAAACAAGTAAAAGTGTAAAAAGTATGGAGAAAAATGAAAAGATTATAAGACCTAATGACTTAAGGGCCTTTGCAGTTGGGGTTCTAAAGGCAGTGAACTGGAAAGACAGGAGGTGGTGCTTGGAATTGAGGATATAGAAGAGATGTAATTGGCATAAAAGGCCTAGGATATGTTTATAGGAGTGAGTAAATGAGGTAGGAAGGGAAGACCATTGGAGGAGAAAAGGGCAAGTAACTGAAAGCTTCTGTATTGGAAGTATCATCAATACAAAATATTGAAATGATCAGGAATTAATCTAGGAGGCTCATTCCATTCTTGGACAAGACGATGATTATTTGAAGGATGTTGCTGACTTAATTTTATATATTTCAATGCAAATGCATTGAAAAAGCTTAAAAGTTCTTTTCTTTGGAATTTGAAAGCATGAATAAAGAATTCTGTGAAAATACAATGATTGCCAGCCCTGCAAAATGTTTGATTCAGTATTCAAAAATTAATGTTAAAGATTTTGAATATTAAAAGTGATAAGGGAGATTTCTATTACCAGGTATTCTAATATGCTATAATTAAAATAAAAAAAGATAATAAAATAATATGATAATGGCCCACAAATTAACTGAAAGATCAACTGAATAAAGAGCTCAGGATACACAAGAGCATACTGGATTGACTGTTTGATAAAACTGGCATCACAAATAAATATGTTGAGAAAGTTTTATTTAATACCTGAGTCTAGCTAGCTGTTTAAACGTTTAAATAGTTAACTGTTTGGGAAAAAACCAGATTCCATAACTTACATAAAGATGAAAATTTTTAAAAAATAATGAAAATGAAATAATGAAAAAAATAAACCATAAAAAAACAGAAGATAACTCAGGAGAATTATTTTTTTGTATTTAATACAGATAGGGAAGGGACTTTTTCTGTGATGTGATAGGGTTGACATTTATTTTTTTTTTAAGTTCATTTATTTATTGAGAGAGGGAGAGAGAGAGAGAGAGAGAGAGCATGAGCAGGGGAGGGGCAGAGAAAGAAGGAGGGAGAGAAAATCCCAAACAGGCTCTGCACTGTCAGCACAGAGCCCCATGTGGGGCTGAAAGTCACAGACTGCAAGATCATGACCTGAGCCGAAACCAAGAGTCATACGCTTAACCGACTGAGACACCCAAGTGACCCATAGGGCTGACATTTTGAAAAGGTTACTTTGGCTATTGTGTGGAGAGTGATTGAGAAGTATAGGGTAGAATCAGAGAGCTGAACTGGCAGGCTATCTCAGCGTGCAGGTAAGAAATGGTGGTGCCATACGTGAATGTAGCGGCTTCTGGTGGAGAAAAAAAACCACATAGGTTTGAGATGTGCATCAATAAATTATACCCCTAGCCCCAATTTTCAATCTCATCCAACATTCTCTTCCCTAAGATGGAAAAACCCACACTCAGAATTTGAATTTTTCCTGTATCTACAGTTATTTGGTGATCTCTGCTGTATCATTTCTTATTTTGTGTATTTTAGTTCATTACTTTTTCTCTTTTTTCAGGTTAGGTAATGTCTTGTCTCCTTGCCCTCTCTGACATAATTACAGATCCTCAAAAATTTGTAAAAATAGTGCAGCCCTGTGTATTCTTCACCTAGCTTCTCCCAAAGGTAACATTTTTTTCTTTCTAGTTGATCAATCATAGATAGAATGTCTTTTTCTACCAATATTTCTATCTGTTTTGCCTTGCTTTACTGTCTTCTATCTTTGAGTATTTCTTTGGAAAAAATTCATGCCAGCTGCTATTTCCCCCCTTTGTTAGTGAATAGACTTTTGACTGGCTATTTTAGGAAATTTTATTAAACTTACTGGGATGGGTTTCAAAAGTGGTCATTTTGTGACTATCTTCCTGGGACATAGTTTGCCCATTATTCTGTATATTCCAATATTCTTTGATTTCTAGGATTATTTTTTAAATTATTATTTTAAGTATTTTAAAAAATTGGTCAGTATTTTAATGTTCCTTTTGAAGAACTTCATTTTCACTTATGTTTGATTACTGCATGATGCCTTTCTCATTCACTGCCTTGTGGAAATTATCTTACATCAACTAATATTATTCTATCATATGTATGTACATAATTTATTCAAAAATTCCATTATACATGGCTTCAATTATTAATGTTTACTTTTTAAGGGTCAAGTTTATATATATATATGATATATTCTAAAATTTGTCTTTTTTGGTCTTTAATTCTAGGAATTTTGACAAGTGCATAGTTGTATAGTCACCACTACAAACAAGAACATTTCTACCACCACAAATGTTTTATCAAGCCTAGCCAATCCTCTCCCCACCCTTCAGTCCATACCAACCCTTGATATGTTTTCTGTCCTACTGATTTTGCCTTTTTGGGAATGTCTTATAAATGGAGTAACATGTAATGTATATAGTAGTAACTCATAGATTCAACTTATATTTTCCTAATGGCTAATGGTGTTGACCATATTTTCATGTGTTTATTTTCAATCTGTATATAATATTTGTGAAATATTTATCCAAATCCTTTTCCATTAACAAAAAAAAATTGACTTGCAAAGCCAACTTACTCTAGCCATCCTGTTCCATCTAAGGAAAGGATAAACCAAAAAGAATTAGTGAGATTCACAGTCCAGAAGCAAACATTCATTAAAGGAATTGGACCTAATCATAGGACTATAGAATACTTCCCCTACCCTAACACCTTACCAACATTAGTAAAAACATATTTACAACAGTTTCTTCTACTTAGTATATCATGCCTGCCTATCAAGAAGAAACTATAAGACATACCAAAAGGCAAAAAACATAATTTTAAGAGACAGGAAAAGCATCAATGTCAGACTCAGATATGCCAGGCATGTTGGAATTGATAGACCTGGAATTAAAACAATTATGATTTTTTTAATTTTTTTTAATTTTTAAAAAATGTTTATTTATTTTTGAGACCGAGAGAGACAGAGCATGAATGGGGGAGAGTCAAAGAGAGAGGGAGACACAGAATCTGAAGCAGGCTCCAGGCTCTGAACTGTCAGCACAGAGCCCCACGCGGGGCTTGAATTCACTAACCACGAGATCATGACCTGCGCCGAAGTCGGACGCTTAACCGACTGAGCCACCCAGGCACCCCAAAACAATTATGATTAATATACAAAGGACTCTCGTAGATAAAGTAGACAGGATGCAAGAACAGATGGGAAATCTCAGCAGAGAGAGTGAAATTGTGAGAAAAAAAGAGAAAAAGAAATGCTAGATATCAAAAACATTGTAATAGAAGTGAAGAGTGCCTTTTATGGGCTTAATAGTAGATAGGTCATGGTTGCAAAAGGAATCTCTGAGCTTGAGGATGTCTCAGTAGAAATTGCCAAGACTTAAAAGCAAAGAAAATAGACTACAAAACAAGAGCAGACTATAATAAAACTATGAGATAGCTTAAAAGGTGTAATACACACACACACACACACACACACACACACATATACACACACCTATGTATAAGTGAAATGAATAACAGTAATGACACAAGAGACAGGAAGGAATTAGGATTGTTCTGTTATTATAAAATATTAGTACAACCTTTGAAGTATAGTGTTATTTGAAACTGGAGTTGGATTAGTTGTAAATATATATTGCAAAATCTAGGGCAACCACTAAAAATAGTTTATTTATTTATTTTTATTTATTTATTTTTTAATATATGAAATTTACTGTCAAATTGGTTTCCATACAACACCCAGTGCTCATCCCAAAAGGTGCCCTCCTCAATACCCATCACCCACCCTGCCCTCCCTCCCACCCCCCATCAACCCTCAGTTTGTTCTCAGTTTTTAACAGTCTCTTATGCTTTGGCTCTCTCCCACTCAGATACCACCTCACACCAGTCAGAGTGGCCAAAATGAAGAAATCAGGAGACTATAGATGCTGGAGAGGATGTGGAGAGACGGGAACCCTCTTGCACTGTTGGTGGGAATGCAAATTGGTGCAGCCGCTCTGGAAAGCAGTGTGGAGGTTCCTCAGAAAATTAAAAATAGACCTACCCTATGACCCAGCAATAGCACTGCTAGGAATTTATCCAAGGGATACAGGAGTACTGATACATAGGGGCACTTGTACCCCAATGTTTGTAGCAGCACTCTCAACAATAGCCAAATTATGGAAAGAGCCTAAATGTCCATCAACTGATGAATGGATAAAGAAATTGTGGTTTATATACACAATGGAATACTACGTGGCAATGAGTAAAAATAGTTTAAAAAAAAGAGGGGTGCCTGTGTGTCTCAGTCATATTGAGCATCTGACCCTTGGTTTTGGCTCAGGTCATGATCTTGTGGTTCGTGGGTTCAAGCCCTGTATTGGGCTCTGTGCTGACAGTATGGAGCCTGCTTTGGATTCTCTATCTCCCTCTCTCTCTCTCTCTCTCTGCTCCTTCCCCTCCCCTAAAAATGAATAAATAAACTTAAAAAAAAGAAGCATGAATAATATGCTAAGAAAGGCAGGAAAAGTGAAACATAAAATGCTCAATTAAAATGATAAAAGGCAGAAAAAGTCTTAAAGACAAAAATAGGGACAAAGAATGGGCAACAAATAAAAAATATGTGAAGATTAAACAATAGACCTCTTAATATCACACAGACTAAAGAAGAAATTTCAGATAAAATTTAAAAATATTTTGAACTAAATGAGGGTAAAAGTACAACTTACTAAAATTTGTGGAGTATATCAAAAGCAGTGCTTAGAGGCAAATTCATAGCATTAAGTGCATAAAAGAAGAAAGATCGAAAATCAAACATTTAAGCTTCCACTTTAGGAAAATAGAAAAAGAAGAGCAAATTGGAATCAAAGTAGGAAGAAGAAAAAAAGTTAATAAAAGTGAGAGGAGAAATCTGCAAAATTTAAAATAGGAAACCAATAGAGAAAATCAATGAAACAAAAAAACTAGTTCTTTGAAAAATCAGTAAAATCAATAAATCTCTAGCAAGGCTAAGTAAGAAAAAAGAGAACACATACCATGAATATCAGGAAGAGGAGACATCACTAAAGTCCCCACGGATGTTAAAAGGATAGTAAAGGAATACTATGAACAACTCTATGCCCACAAATTTGATAATCAAAATGAAATGGACTAATTTCCTAAATGACACATTATACCAAAACTTACACAAGAAGAAACAGATATTCTGAATAGGCCTATATCTAGTAGAGAAGTTGAGTCTACCAAACCCACAGTTAGCATCATACCCAATGACAAAAAGATGAAACAAGATCAGGACCAAGACAAGGATGCTCACTCTGGGCACTTGTACGAAACATAGTATTGAAAGTCCTAGTTAGAGCAATTAGGCAAGAAAAAAAAGGCATCTGAATTGGAAAGGAAGAAGTAAAACTGTCACTATTTGCAGATGACATAATGGTATATATAGGAAACTGTAAAAACTCTACCAAAATACTACAGACTAATCAACAAATGCAGTAAAGTTTCAGAATATAAAATCAAAATACAAAAATTGGTTGCATTTCTATACACTAATGAACTATCAGAGAGAGAAATTAAGAAAATAATCCTATTTACAAATGCATCCAAAAGAATAAAATGTCTAGGAATAAATGTAACCAAGGAGGTTAGAGGCCAGAACACTGAAAACTATAAAACATTGAAAGAAATTGATGAAGACATAAATAAGTGGAAAACTATCCCATGCTCATGGATTGGAAAAAGTAATATTGTTAAAATGACCATGATACCCAAAGCAATCTATAGATTCCATGTAATCCCTAGCAAAATCACAATGGCACTTTTCACAGAAATAGAACAAACAATCCTAAATTTCTATGGAACCACAAAAGACAAATGGGACCACATAAAACTAAAAAGCTCCTACACAACAAGAAAATCATTAACAAAATTAAACAACAGCCTATTGAATGGGAGAAAATGTTTGCAAATCATATATATCCAAAATACATAGAGAACTCACACAATTCAATAGCATAAAACAAAAAACCAAAAACAACAACAACAGAACAACCTGATGTAAAAAATAAGCAGAGGACCTGAAGAGACATTTTTCCAAAGAAGATATGCAGATGGCCAACAGGTATGTAAAAATAGGCTTAATGTCACTAATAATCAAGAAAATACAAATCAAAACCACATAAGATATTACCTCCCACCCATTAGAATGATTTTTATCAAAAAGAAGTAACAGGTATTGACAAGGATATGGAAAAAGAGAATCCTTGTGCATTGTTGGTAGGAATGTAAATCAGTGTAGCCACTGTGGAAAACAGTTATGGAGGTTTCTCAAAAAATTAAAAAGAGAACTACCATATGGCTAGCAATTCTACTTCTGAGTATTTAGTCAAAGAAAACAAAAACACTAACTCAGAAAGATATATGCACTCCCATGTTTATCACAACATTATTTACAATAGTCAACATAAGGAAGCAACCTGTGTCCATCAAAGGATAGATGGCTAGAGAAAATGTGGTATACATATATAATGGTATATTATTGAGCCATAATAAAGAAATCTTGCCGTTTGCAGCAACATGATTGGACCATGAAGATATTATACTAAGTGAAAAAAGGCAGACAAAGGCAAATACCCTAATATTTCACTTATATGTGAAATCTATATCATATATATATCTATCTATCTATATCTATATATATCTAAATCTAAATCATATATATGTATATGTAGATACATATAAAAGTAATATGATATTGTATGTCAATTTTATCTCAATAAAGAATAGTAAGAATAAAAAAATGAGCCAATGATTAATAAACTTCCAAAAAGAGGGCACCAGACCCAGATGGATTCCCTGTTGAATTCTAACAAATATTTAAGGAAAAAAATTATACCAATTCTCTATAATCCCTTTAGAAAAGAGAAGCAGAGGGAATACTTCCTAACTCATCCTATAAGAGTAGCATTACTCTAATACCAAAGCCAGGCAAAGATATTACAGAAAAGGAAAACTATGGACCAATATCTCTCATGAACACAGATGAAAAATCTTTTTGTTAAATTTTATTTTAAATGTTTATTTATTTATTTTGAGAGAGAGAGGGAGGAAGAGAATGAGTTTGCACAGAGCATGGGAGGGACAGAGAGACAGGGAGAGAAAATCCCAAGCAGGCTCAGCACTGTCAGTACAGAGCCTGATGTGGAGTTCTCCCATGTATTGTGAGATCATGACTTGAGCTGAAATCAAGAATCGGAGGCTTAACTGACTGAACCATCCAGGCACCCCAAGCATGAACCAATAAAGCTATTTTTGTTTATAGACATCTTTGTTCATACACACACACACACACACACATGTATATATATATAATATATACATATATATATATATATATATATATATATGTATATATTATATATATTATATATATATATATGGAAATTAAACAACACCCTTATGAGCAACCAATGTGTCAAAAAGTAATAACAAGGAAAATTAAAAAAAATCTTAAAACCAATGAAAATAAAAACACAATGTATAAAAACTTATGAGATGCAGCAAAAACCGGGCTAAGGGAGAAATTTGTACTGATAAACTCTAACTTTATAATTCAAGGAACTAGAAAAAAAAGAACAAACTAAACCAAAGTTAGCAGAGAGATGGGAATAATAAAGATAAAAGTGGAAATAAATAAAGACCATAAAGAACTATAAAAAGTTCAACAAACTTTTTTTTGAAAAGATAAACAAAACTGACAATCTTTAGCTAGACTTACCAAGAAAAGAAGACTCAAATAAATAAAGTTTTAAATGAAAGAAGAGACAGATTACACAGAAATACAAAGGACCATAGGAGATTACTATAAATAATTATCAGCCAAAAAATTGGATGACCTAGAAGAAATGCATAGATTTTAAAAACTTACAATCTACCAAGTCTGAATCATGAAGAAATAGAAAATCTGAGTATACCAATAAAAGTAAAGAGATTGAATCATTAATCAAATGTCTTACAACAACAACAAAAAAGCCCAGGAGTGTATGTATGGCTTTATTGGTGAATTCTACCAAACATTTAAATAATTATGACCAATTCTTCTCAAACTCTTCAAAACAATTGAAGAGGAGGGCATACTTACAAACTTATTTTATGAGAGCAGCATTTCCCTGATACAAAAGCTAGATAAATATGCTCTATTAAAAGAAAACTACAGGTCAATATTCCTGATGAATACAGATGCAAAAATTCTGAAGGAATTACTAGCAAACCATATTTAATGCTACATTAAAAGGATGATATACCATGGCCAAGCAGGACTTATCTCTAGAACACAAGGATGGTTCAACATATGCAAATCGATAAATGTAATACATCACATTAATAAGATGAAGGACCAAAAATCATATGACCATCTCAATAGATGCAGAGAAAGTATTTGACAAAATAAAACATCCATTCATTATGTAAACGGTCAGTAAATTGGGTGTAGAAGGAACATACCTCAACACAATAAAGGCTGTATATGACAAACCCATCGCTAACATCACACTCAGTAGTGAAAGGCTGACACCTTTCCCTCTGAGATTAGGAATAAGAGAAGTGTTCCCACTCTTCCCACTGCTATTCAATGTAGTACTGGAAGCCCTATCCCAAGCAATTAGGCAACAACAACAACAACAACAACAACAACAACAGGTATCCAAATAAAAAAGGAAGAAGTAAAATTGTGTATGTTTGATGATGACATGATATTGTATATAGAAAATCCTAAAGACTCTGCCAAAAATCCTGTCAGAACTAATAAACAAATTCAATAGTTTTAGGATACAAAATCAACATACAAAATCAGTTGTGTTTTAATATACTAACAATGAACTATCTGAAAAAGAAATAAAGAAAACAATCCCATTTACAATAACATAAGAAACATAAAATACTTGGAATGAATTTAACCAAGGAAGTGAACAATCACACTGAAAACTATGTCATTGATGAAAAAAAAATTGAAGCTGACACAAATTCAATGATATCCTTTCTTCACGGATCTCAAGAGTTAATATTGTTAAAATGTCCATACATTGAATCTATAGATTCAATGCAATTCTTATCAAAATTCCAAGTTTTCACATACATGTAAAAAAAAATCCTAAAATTCACATGGAACCACCTAAGACCCTGTAGAGCTAAAGCAATCTTGAGAAAGAACAAAACTGGAGGTATCACACTTCCTGGTTCAAATTATATCACAAAATTATAGTAATCAAGACAATATGGTATTGCCAAAAAAACAGACATGTAATCCAATGGAACAAAATTGAGTGCTTAGAAATAAAGACACATATATATGGTTAACTAATATCTGACAAAGGAGCCAAGAATGCCCAATAGGTAAAGGATAGTCTCTTAGTAAATGATGCCGGGAAAACTGGATATTCATATGCAAAAGAATGGAATTGGCCCCCTGTATTATACCACTTACAAAAATTAATCTGAAATGGATTAAAGACTTGAACATAAGTCCTGTACCTAAAATTCCTAGGAGAAAACTCATGGAAACAGCTTTTTGACATTGGTCTTGGCAATGGTTTTCTTGGATATGATACCCAAAGCACAAGCACCAAAAGCAAAAATCAACAAATGAGACTACATGAAACTGAAATATTCTGCACAGCAAAAGTAATATCAACAAAATGAAAATGCAGTCATAGAATGGAGGAAAATATTTGCAGACTATTTATAAGATAAAGGTTTAATGTCCAAAATACGTAAGGAACTCATGCAAGTCAACAGCAAACAAAAACAAAAACAGAGACAAAACAACCCCCCTGAAACCAAAATGAAACAACAACATAGAAACCCACAAATAAACATATTAAAACATGGGCAGAAGGTTTGAATAAACATTTCTCCAAATAAAACACATAAACGCCAACAAGTCTATCAAAAGATGCTCAATGTCACTAATCTTCAGGTAATGCAAACCATAACAAAAATGAGATAGCACCTCAAATTTGTTACAATAGCTGTCATCATGTACGCAAGCAATAACAAGCATTGGTGAGGAAATTGAGAAAAGGGAAAACTGGTACACTGTTCTTGGGGATGTAAATTGGTATAGCCACTATGAAAAACAGTATGGAGTTTCCTCTAAAAGTTAAAAATAGAACTACCATATGACCCAGCAATCCCACTTTTATGTATATACCCAAAAAAGGAAAAAGAAAAAAAGAAAGGAAAGAAATAACTGTCTTAAAGAGATTATCTGCATGTTCACTGCAACATTATTCACAATAGCCAAGACATGGAAACATGAGTGTCCATTGATGGGATGAATGGGTAAAAAAAAAAAAAAGTGATTTATATTTATATAATGGAATATTATGCAGTCATAAGAAAGGAAATCCTACCATTTGTGACAACTTGGATGGACCTTGTGGGCATTATGCTAAGTGAAATGAGTCACACAGAGAAAGAAAAGTATATGATCTCACTTAAATGTGAAATCTAAATACATCAAACTCAGACACAGAGAATGGAATGGTTATTTCCAAGGGCTGAGGAATGGAGGAAATGAGATCATTGGTCACAGGGCACAAACTTTCAGTTATTAGATGAATAAGTTCTGGGGATCTAAGGTACCACATGGGACTCTAGTTAACAATACTGCAATATATATTTGAAAGTTGCTATGTGAGTAGAACTTTAGTGTTCTAACCATTGTATCAACAACAATAAAATTGTAATTATGTATGGTGAAGGATGTGTTAACTAACCTTATTGGGGTAAACATTTCACAATATATACATGTAAATTGTATTTGAATAAAGCTGGAAAAAGAGTGAAAGGTAAACCACAGAACAGGAGAAAATGTTTGCAAATTATATATCTGATAAGGGAGTTATATATAAAACATATAAAATATTCTTATAACTCTATAATAAAAAGGCAAATAATCCAATTAAAAATGGGCAAAGGATTTATATAGTCATGTGTCCAATGAAGATATATAAATGGACAGTAAATATAGGTAAAGATGTTCAGCATCGTTAGTCACTAGGGAAATGCAAATCAAAACCACAATGAGATGCCATTTCTCATCAACGAGAATGGCTGCAATCTAAAAGATTGATCATACATCTCGACAAGATTGTAGATAAATCGGAAGCCCCATACACTGCTCACAGGAATGGAAATAATGGAAGCGTTTAGAAAATAGTTTAGCAGCTCCTCAAAAAATTAAACATAGAATTACTCAGCAATACCACTCCTAAGTCTATACCTCCCACAAAACAACATATATCCACACAAAAAGTTGTAGCTGAATATTCATAGCAGCATTATTCATAATAGCCTAAACGTCAGAACAATGCCTATGTTCCCAACTGATGAAATGATACACAAAACGCGGTATATGGTTTGGCCATAAATAGTAATGAAGTACTGACACATGCTGCAACATAGACGAACCTTGAAAACACACTGAGTGGAATAAGTCAGTCACAAACTGCCACAAATTACATAGCTCCATTTATATGGAATATCCAGAATAGGTCAATGCATAGAAGCAACAGTAAGTTAGAGCTGGTGTTGGGGGTGTCATTGAGATGGAAGAGTTGGGGATAATATCTAAATGGTACCAAGTTTCTTTTTGGAGAGATAAAAATGTTCTAGAATTGATTGTGGTGACGGCTGCACGACACTATAAATGTAGTAAAAAATAATTGAACTGTACACTTTAAATTGATTAATTGTATGTTGTGTGAGTTATATGTCAATAAAGCTGTTACCAAAAAGAAAATCCTCAAGTGTTTATTTATTGTTGCCTTGGGTTTGGGGCAGTAGCTGTGGTGCCAGAGGACTTTTCTAGGTGTTTGTTTTCTACTCTTACCTTCTATCCTACATAGGCTTGCACTTGCTCAGAGGAAGGTCTGTCTCTAAGTTCTCCCCTATCCCCTACTGCTAGACTATGGTTCTTGCAATTCAGTACTTTTCCAGGCTAATCATGGTGGTTCTGCTCCAGCCCCATAGGCTGGCCTAGTGTGTCTTAGGGTGGGGCTTTCTTGGTCCTCTTGTGTCTCCTCTCCATGGCAACCAAAGCCTTCTCTGTATCTGTGGAAAATCTTGCATAGAAGGGATTTTATGACTTACTCTTCAGTGGAAGTAACCTTTAATGGCATTAGTAATGAATCTAGGACCCCATGTAATTTTTTCTGTTTTTCTAAGAACAGTGGAATTGTTTTGTTTTTCCTTATATCCTTTCACCAGCTACTATGGGTCTTGATGTGTACCCTGCAGGTAACAGCATTTTAAAGGCCTTTTTAGAAGTTTAAGGCTTTGGTTTGAAATGAGAAAAATGTCTGTGGCAGGGGATTAGGCCTGGTGAGGCTCTGGGCCTTTTCTACAGACTCCAAATCCCCTCCTGCATATCTGCACTACAAAGCAGGTGTGTGGGGGAGGGTCATTCTATTCCCCCATCCTGTCACCAGTATTTCTTATGAACACCTAATGAGGTTCAGTTCAAAAGAGCCTCCACATGAACCCACAGGAGAAGCTTGAATAGCCAGCTCCTCTCCCTGTGCTCTGTCACAAGCAAGTCAGTCTGTCCATTTTGTCTCTCCTGGGAGGGTCCTGTCCATCTCTGGTCACTCACACTTCTCTACTGGGGTCAGGAAAAGTTAGAATTTTTTAGTTGATCCAGGTTTTTCTCATTGCTAGTGAGATCCATGCTTCTTTTGAAAAAATTAATTGTTAAGGGGCACCTGGGTGGCTCAAGTTGGTTAAACGTCTGAGTCTTGGTTTCAGTTCAGGTCATGATCTCCCGGTTAAGTTCGAGTTCTGCGCCAGGCTCTGAGCTTACAGCAAGGAGCATGCTTGGGATTCTCTCTCTCTCTTTCTCTCTCTCTCTCTCTCTCTCTGCCCCTACCCTGGTCATGCTCTCTCTCGAAAAAAATAAATTAAATAAAAAAGAATGTCTTCTTTTCTTTAGATTTTTAACACGTAATATTCTAGGTTTTCTACAAAGGGTTTTATTTTTTCATTAAAAAATAAATTTAAGTGTATAATCCATTTGTAATTTATTTTTGTACATGGTGTGAGAAAGGGATATAATTTTGTTTTCTTTTTAAGGTATACCTGTTGTCCATGTATCCTTTTAAAATATATATCACCTTGGGGCACGTGGGTGGCTCAGGAGGTTAAACGTCTGACTTTGGCTCAGGTCATGAATTTATAATTCGTGGGTTTGAGCCCCATATCAGGCTCTGTGCTGACAGCTCAGAGCCTGGAGCCTGCTTCAGATTCTTTATCTCCCTCTCTCTCTGCCCGTCCCTGGCTCGCACTCTGTCTCTCAAAAAATAAACATTTTAAAAAGTAAAATATATCACCTTTCATCACTGAATTCAAATACCCCTTTGTCACATGTTAAGTTATTATATTTTCTTGGATCTATTTTTGGATTTTCTGTTTGGTTCTCATAATCTCTTTGTCTGTTCCTATGCATTATCACACTGACCATATTAAAGTGAATTTTTAGTATATTTTGATATCTGGTTAGGCAAATTCCTATACTAACTTTCTTCCTGCTTTTTTGTTTTATGATGTTTTTATTCTTATGTATTTATAACTAAACATCCACTTTAAGATACTTTTATACAATATCAAATCACATGATTTTAATTTTCTTATATTTTGGTTAAATTTCCACAATGAACATGAATTTGTTTTTTATAACTAGTAAAAGATACATAATATAAAAGACAAAAAAATAAAAAGGGTGACAATATTGAGGGTAAATTCCCTGGTGCTTTCTCTGGGCTACAAAACTAGACTAGATAATCATTTTGTAGGATCCAGGTGTTGAGGCAGATTAGAAGGGGAAAAAGGAAAAGCACTCTCTGCTTCTGAAAGTTATAAGAGCACAAAGCCGTGCACCTTAAGTGGCAAGTGGTACCACAATTCAGATCCCATGGAACATTTTTGCAATACGAAAGGAGAAATAATTTTTGGTCCCACACAGGGATGCCATGAGTTGTGTGTTGTGTGTTTTCCTTGTGCAGGTGCCATGCTAATCTTTTCTTTGTCATTCCAATTTTAATACTTGTGTTGCTGAAGCCAGCATGAATTGTGGTTTGATATTGCAGCTTGATTAGAGCGCCTCGGGTTTTGTTCCCAGGTTATGTTTTAAGGAACACTAGAATCTCTTTCTTGATACACAGAGGTGTTCTTTGCTCAGATGGACATGGGAAATGGAGCTCATTTTGCTAAAATCTCTAAAGAAGATGTGCATGTAGCTTTGTTTCACTCTATACGTCTTGACTTTAACTTCACATGGAATCATTTTTTCTGAGAATCTTTTTTCTGAGATACATCTTGAAACTTTAATGGAACCCACAGAAGATTCTTTGGAAGATATTGGTCCTGGAAGAGGTAGGGTGGGTATTGTCAGGTCAGATAAGCTCAGTAGGCAATGGATAAGGTAGAGGATGTCACTGATATCAAAATGTATTTATGGAAATTACTTATGGCTAAATTAGAAAAATATTTTAAGGGGCGCCTGGGTGGCGCAGTCGGTTAAGCGTCCGACTTCAGCCAGGTCACGATCTCGCGGTCCGTGAGTTCGAGCCCCGCGTCAGGCTCTGGGCTGACGGCTCGGAGCCTGGAGCCTGTTTCCGATTCTGTGCCTCCCTCTCTCTCTCTGCCCCTCCCCCATTCATGCTCTGTCTCTCTCTGTCCCAAAAATAAATAAAAAACGTTGAAAAAAAAAAATTTAAAAAAAAAAAAAAAAAAAAGAAAAATATTTTAAAATCTCAGAAACATAAAGTTGACCCGAATTCTTGCAAGATCCATCTTTGGCCATAGATTGTGCCTTGATTCTGGAAAGCAGAACAATTTATAAGTGGAATAGTTAAAATTCTCAGTGCCCTTTCTAATAATGCCATAATTAAGTCATCATTCATTTTTATTTCTGTCTTGCATATTATTTTCCTTTGAGGCTGACAGTTGGTGTTTGGATTCCTTAAAAACAAGTCTCTTCCATGCTTTTCCCTCTTGTAAGACTTATTCTTCTCTGGAAAGATGCTCAGCATTATCTGAAAAGAGAAAATGCTCTCTGTGTCTCATTTTCCCAAGGCAATTACTAGTTAACCATCTTTGTCTTTACCAGAATAAAGGTAAGAATACATATCAAGGTAGAAAAACTGTATGTACTTGGCTTCTTCTTTAACATTACCATTTCCTTGCATATGTATAGCTGTTCTTCTGAGGAAATCAAAGCATTTGTGCAACTATTTGATACTTGTGGTTAAAAAATACGTATAGATTATGTTTATCAATACTGTATACATACATTCACAGGTAGACTTATCACTTAGTATTTATCCTAGTTTAAATTCCTGGGAACTCAGACAAGGCAGGTTTTAGGTGTAACAGCTGTGAGGTGTAAGTAGATCAACGGATGTAAAGGTTGAACGTTGGTTTATACCGGGTTGTGCTGCTAAGAGAGCTATACTGCTGAATCTCTAAGGTCTTTTCTACCTATAAGACTTTTATCCTCCCAGGGAGAAAGGAATAATTTGTCAAGTGAAGGCAATTGACTGTACATGTAAAAAAAAGTGAGGCATGGCAGAATGAGCCCTGGAACTCTGGCCTTCTATTCCCCATCTATAATTGTCCCATCCAAACACTCCTTTTCATTTAATTTCTTTCCTTGTGGCTTGGGCTTTGGAGATTGGATAAATTAGAAAATGTTATTGTTTTGAGATATTTGAATTCAGATGGAATGGGTAATCAGCTAGTGACCAGAGGCTTCTGGAGCTCTAGGGAAACTGGTGCTGCCAACATCCCTGAGGCTTGACCACCTTCTGCTTGAGCAGATGGTAGGCAGAAACAACATCTTGAAAAGTTGAAGAAAGCCAAATTGAAAATGGTCCCTGGAATGTACAGGGGCCATTCACTATACCTCTTGTGTCCGTTGATGATATATTCTACTTTTTCTCTTGCCCTTCATTGCCTAGAACATCCTCTATTTCATGCTCTGTAGGGCTGACTTCTTTTTGTTCCTTCAAGGCTTAGTTTAAATATGGCCTCCTCAGTGTAGCCTTCCTTGATGATTCAACTTTCTAGGTTGCTTGACTCTATTATTCTCCACCTATGTATTTTCAAGTCATTTAGAAATTCACCACAACGTGCAGTTACTGTGTATTTTTGTTTGCTTACTTATTAATTATCTCTCTCTCCCTCTCTTACTAGATTGTAAAATCCATGAAGATTAAGACTACGTCTGTTTATTTTTCTGTGTAGTCAGTATGTTTTATGAATAAATATGTTTTATGAATAAATAACTCTAAAGCCTATATTCACATCATTTAAAAATTAACAATAGTACAGCCACCTGCCAAAACACATGCCACTTGGTAAAATACATAATGGACACGAAATACATGGTAGTGTAAAATGAAAAAAATTATTTTTAAAAATTAAAAATTATAGCATGTAGGGTTGAAAATATGCAAGCCTCTAAAATTGCTAAGAAGAGTAAGCACATGTTAAAATTACATTAGAAACCAGAAGACCAAAAAAGGAATATGCCTGCTGCCTAGAGGTTGAGAGAAGTTGCCAATATGTAATATTGATATATAATACGGAAAGTACAACCTAACTTTAATTTTTTTCTTTTCCTTCTCTATTTTGGATATTGACCTCTGGGCTAAATATGGGAGAACAGAAATACAAGTGTAGCAAACAGAGTATGAGAGAATAACAAGCTGCTGTACAAATATTATGTTCTCTTGGCTATAATATATTTTATTCCAGGGAACAAGAAGATTCACAAAGGAATCTAAAGAAGTTTGAATTTAGGAAAATGGAGCATATGTACTTTTTCCTATTCCTCTCATTAGGTACAACTAAATGTGTTGAACATTATGTGTAACACAGCCATGAGATTCAGATAGACTGCGGGGGCAGGGGGAGGTAGAACGGCTCTCTTTCTCAAGTTGACAAACAATACATGGTGAATCCCCTAGGTTTTCAGTTTGCCTCGTATGTCTCAGATGGGAGCAGTAACTTGAAAATGGGCACAGAACAAAAAGACAAAAAGACAAACAAACAAAACCCAGCCTGAACAAAAAAAAAAAAGTGCTCTGTTTAGATGAAGGCCCAGGGAAAGGAGCATAACAGAATGAATTTTTTAAAGGCAATAATTACTCTTTTTCAGTCAAACAGCACGGAACATACTTCATCTCCACCCAACTACAATGTCCAAATCAGAAGTCTAGGCTTCCATTCTCATCAGGCTGAAATGAGGTACCTTAACACTTTACCACTGTGGTGGTGTCAGAGAAAGTTGAGTATGAAGCCAAGAGTTTTATCCATTTTAGATGGTAAAATGATCCCTCCCTCCTCTCTTATGGTGGCAGCAGAAAAGATGCAGGAAGCCTGGACATTTCCCCCTACTCAGCCCAGCAATAATGAGGAAACCTACTCATTTCCTGCTGAAATGGTGTCAATACAGGCCTAGTGGAATCAGAACTTTCACCACCCACCATCCAGTAGTAACAAAGCCATCCCCTTAGTGAATTAGTGGAAGCCGCATGGGGAGCAATAATGAAGTACTCCTTCCTGTCCCAGCCAGGGTGGTATCAGTAAGGGCCTACTGGGGAGCTGGAATTCCCACCTTTGCCCAGCAGTAATGAGGAGCTGCCCACCCCTAACTGGATGTCATTGAATGCCAACGAAGAATCATAGACATAGACTTCTATTTGATATGGCCACAATAGTACAGCACACTCCCACACCCCCTTTCCTTTTCAAGAGAGTGTCATTGAAAGCCAGATTTAAAAAAAAAAAAAAAGAAGTTTTAAATAAGTCCAGAGTTTTAAAACATAATATGAAAATATCTAGGTTTTGGGAAGCCTGGATGGCTTAGTCAGTTGAGCATCTGACTCAACTCATTTTAGCTCAGGTCATGATCCCAGGGTCATGGAATCGAGCCCCAAGTGAGGCTCCATGCTGAGCAAGGAGCTTACTTAAGATTCTGTCTCTCTTCAGATACCATATATTTTCACTCTTATGTGGATCCTGAGAAACTTAACAGAAACCCATGGGGGAGGGGAAGAAAAAAAAATGAGGTTAGAGTGGGAGAGAGCCAAAGCATAAAAGACTCTTAAAAACTGAGAACAAACTGAGGGTTGATGGGGGGGGGGGAGGGAAGGGTAGGTGATGGGCATTGAAGAGGGCATCTTTTGGGATGAGCACTGGGTGTTGTATGGAAACCAATTTGACAATAAATTTCATATATTAAAAAAAAAGATTCTGTCTCTCTTCCTCTGCCTGTCTCCCCCCTCACATGTTCTCTCTCTCTCTCTCTCTCTCTCAAATAAAACTAAATTTTAAAAAATCTAGGTTTCAATTGATAACTGTTCATCATAAAAATAACCAAGAAAATCTCAACTTGCATGAAAAAAGACAAAGACAATCAATTAATGCCAACAATGAGATGCAGAGTTAGAATTATCTCTAGTGATAAAGCAGCCATCATAAAAATGTGTCAACAAGTAGTTAAAAAAATGCTTAAAACAAATGAAAAAAATGGAACAAAGAAGCAGAAAGTGTCAGCAAAGTAATAGAAGATGTAAAAAGAATCAAATGAAAGAATTTAGAACTGAGATATATATTAACTAAAAGAAAAGTACCAGTGAATGAACACAACAGCAGAATGTGTTCATTCTTAGTTCAGAACTGAGAAGAATCAGTAAATTTGAAGATAGAACAGTAGGAATTTCTTTAAAACAGAGAGAAAATATACAAAAAAAAAAAAAAAGAACAGAACTTTAGCAACCAATGGGACTATAACTAAATATCTGCATCACTGGAGTCCTAGAAGAGGACAAAGTGAGGCAGGAAAAGTAATTAAAGAAATAATGGCTGAAAACTTCCTAATATGGTGAAAGACATAAACCTGCAGATTCAAGGAGCTGAAAGAACCCCAACATTATGACCTTAAAGAAATTCACATCAACCAGAGTGCAGTCAAAGTTCTAGAAATTAAAAACGAAGAAAAAATCTTGAAAACAGTGAGAAAGGAACAATACCTTACCACTTACAGGGAAAAACAATTCAACTGACAGCAGATTACTTATCAGAGAGCATGGATGCCAGGAAGAAGCAACACATAATTTTATTTATTTATTTTTTAATTTTTTAATTTTTTAACTATTTTCTTTTGGTTTAGTTTATATTATTTTATTTTAATTTTGTTTTTTTTATTTACATCCAAATTAGTATATAGTGCAACAATGATTTCAGGAGTAGATTGTTAGTGCCCCTTACCATTTAGCCCATCCCCCCCACATGCCCCCTCCAGTAGCCCTCAGTTTGTTATCCATATTTATGAGTCTCCTATGTTTTGTCCCCCTCCCTGTTTTTATATTATTTTTGTTTCCCTTCCCTTATGTTCATCTGTTTTGTCTCTTAAAGTCCTCATGAGTGAAGTCATATGATTTTTGTCTTTCTTTGACTAATTTCACGTAGCATAATACCCTCCAGTTCCATCCACATAGTTGCAAATGGCAAGATTTCATTTTTTATGATTGCCGAGTAATACTCCATTGTGTGTGTATATATATATATATATATATATATATATATATATATATATATATATACCACATCTTCTTTATCCATTCATCCATCGATGGACATTTGGGTTCTTTCCATACTTTGGCTACTGCTGATAGTGCTGCTATAAACATTGGGGTGCATGTGTCCCTTCGAAACAGCACACCTGTATCCCGTGGATAAATGCCTGGTAGTGCAGTTGCTGGGTCATAGGGTAGTTCTATTTTTAGTTTTTTGAGGAACCTCAATACTGTTTGCCAGAGTGGCTGTACCAGCAACACATCATTTTAAAATGTGAAAAGAAAAGGAATTTCAACCCCCAACTCTATATTCAGTGAAAATATTCTTTAGGAATGGAGTGGAAATCAAGACATCCTCAGAAGGAAGACTAAGGGACATGTTACCAGTGAACTTACACTAAAAGAATGGCTGAAGGAAGTCCCCTAAACAAAAAGAAAATGACAAAAGAAGGAAACATCAAAAAGAAACAATGGGGGCTCCTAGGTGGCTCAGTGGGTTAAGCGTTGACTTCTGCTGAGGTCATGATCTGGCGGTTTGTGAATTTGAGCCCTACATCCAGCTCTCTGCTGACAGCTCAGAGCCTGGAGCCTGTTTCAGATTCTGTGTCTCCTTTTCTCTCTGCCTCTCCCATGCTCATTCTCTGTCTCTCAATAATAAATAAATGTTAAAAAAAATTAAAAAGAAAGAAAGAATAAATAATGGAAAAAGTAAAAAAAAATCATTCACCACCAGGGTGGTGTCAGTGACAATATATAAAAATATTAGGTTATTCTTAGTTGAGTATCTTAAATTTATGTTTGATGATTGAAACAAAAATTATAGCACTCTGATGTGCATTTAAATGGATATAGAGGAGATATTTGACATGTCTATTATAAGGGGGAAATGTTAGTTAAGGCATCATTTCTACATTTCATTCAAATTGGTAAAATGTCAACATTGGTAGACTATGATAATTTATGTATATATAATATAATACAGCAACTACTAAAAAGCTATAGAAAAACATACACTCAGAAACTGTATTGACCAATCAAAATGAAATACTAAAAAAATATTCAAATAACTCACAGAAACACAGAAAATGAAAACAAAAATGATAAACAGAACACAGGGGTACCTGGGTGGCTCAACGGTTAAGCATCCGACTTTGGCTCAGGTCATGATCTCATGGTTGGTTGGTTCGCGTCCCATGTTGGGTTCTGTACTGACAGCTCAAAGCTTGGAGCCTACTTCACATTCTGTGTCTCCCTCTGTCTCAGCTCCCCACTCCCCCACCCCCACTTGCACTCTGTCTTTCTCTGTCTCTCAAAAATGAATAAATGTTAAAAAAAATTTTTTTAAAGAAAAAGAGAGAACACAAAATGGAAAATAAAATAGTGGACTTAAGCTCTAACACATTAATAGTTCCATTAAATAGAAGTGGTATAAATACAGCCATTAAAAGACAGAGATTGTCATAGTGAATAAAAAGACATAGCCTATTCTGCCTACATGAGACACATTTTTGATTCACAGGTACAAACATGTTGAAAGTAAGAGGATGAGGAAAGATATATGATGCAGGGGAACCTGGGTGGCTCAGTCAGATAAATGTCCAACTCTTGATTTTGGCTCAGGTCATGATCTCACAGTTTGTGTGATCAAGCCCCAAGCTGGGCTCTGTGCTCACAATGCAGAGCCTTCTTGGGATTCACTCTCTCTGCCCTCTCTCTCTGTCCTATCCACACTCATGCTCTCTCTTTCTCAAAATAAAATAAATAAATAAACTAAAAAAAAGATATATGATGCAAAGACTTTTTGTCATTTTGTCATGGAATGATTTTGTCATTCCAAGAATGTTATATAAATGGAATCATACCATGTATAATTTTTGGAATTTGCTTTTTCCATTCACAAAATTATCTAGAGATTCATCCAGTTTGTGTGTATTGATAGGCTGCTCCTTTTTAATCACTAGAGTAGTATTCAATGTTGTGTATGTACTATATTTTAAATATTCCCATATTAAAGAGCATCTGTGTTGTTTACATTTTTTGGCTATTACTAATAAAGCTGCTATAGATATCCCCATATAGGTTTTTTTGTGTGAACACAAATCTATTTCTCTAGGATAAACACTTAAGTCTGCCATTATAATTTTTGTTTTCCATTTGTTTTGTTTCTCTGTTTTTTTTTATTCTGTCTTCCTCTAAGTTACTTGAATATGTTTTTTAGAATTTTGATTTGTTTTATCTACAGTGTTTTTGACTGTATCTTTTTGATAGCTTGTTTTAGTGGTTGTTCTGGGTATTACATTATATACACATAACTTATCACAGTGTATTCATGTCAACATTTTACCAATTTGAGTGAAGTGCAGAAAGCACCCCTTACTTTATGTCCCTATTCCTTTCTCATTTTATAATATGATCATCTTAAATATTTTATCTCTGCCCACAAAGATTTACATCTGACAGTGCTATAATTTGTGCTTTCATTGTCACATATCATCTAGAATACTCAGAAGTAGGAAAAGCCTTTTGTATTTACCTATATTTTTGTTTACTGTGTTATTCCTTCCTTATATTGCAAGTTTCCTTCTCATGTCATTGTATTTCTGTTTATTCATTCTTTTAGGGAAGGTCTGCTGATGACAAATTCTTTTTGTTTTTCTCACTTGAGAATACCCTGATTATCCCTTCATTCCTGAAGGATACTATCGAGGTAGAGGAATCTGGGTTGACAGATCTTTTCTTTCAAAACCTGGAAAATATTGTGACAGTTGCTTCTAGCCTCCAAGACTTCTGACAAGGTATACACTGTCATTCTAATTGCTTTTCCTCTATAGATAAGGTGTCATTTTTACTTTTTGTTTTTTAAATTATTTTTAGAGAGAGAGCAGGAACGGGAGAGGGGCAGAGGGAGGGAGAGAGAGAGAGAGAGAGAGAGAGAGAGAGAGAGAGAGAGAGAGAGAACCTTAAACAGGTTCCATGCTCAGTACAGAACCTGATGCGGGGCTTGATCTCATGACCCTGGGATCGTGACCAGAGCTGAAATCAAGAGTCTGACACTCAATCTACTGAGTCATCTTGGTTACCCAAGGTGTCACTTTTTGGTGCTGCTTTCAAGATCTTTTCTTTTTCTTTAGTTTTGAAAAGCTTACTTATTATGTGTTTTAACATGGCTTTATTTAGTTTTATCCTGCTTAGGTCTCATTCACTTCTTTTATTTGCAGGTTTGTGTCTCTTAGCAAATTTGGAAAGTTTTGTGCAAAGAATTCTTTGAATTGTTTCAACTTGGCCTTTTTTCTTATATCCTTCCAACACTCAAATGGAATGAATGTTAAAGCTTTTGTTATAGTCTCACCTGTATTTTAGCTTTTCAGGTCATTTATTTATTTATTTAGTCCATTTTCTCACTGTAGTTCCAACTGGGCAATTTCTATTCCTTCTACTTTCCAGTTTACTGGCTCTTTTTTCTGTCTACTACATTTTGCTGTTGAGCCCATTCAGGTTTATTTTGATTATTTTTCAGTTCTAAAGTTTCCTTTTGCATTTTCTTTATGTCTTTTATTCCTTTGCTGAGACTTTATTACTTTTTTCCCATTTGTTTCTAGCATTTTTTGTAATTTTTCATTGAGACATTATTATAATAGCTGCTTTAAAATTTTGTCAGGTAATAACATCTCTGTTATCTCAGTGTTGATATATATTGGCTGCCTTTCTTCATTCTGATTGAGTTCCTTGTGATATTTGGTATGATGAATGATTTTCCATTTAAACTTGGACATATTCATATTATATTACAGGACTCTGGTTCTTATTTAAACCTTCTATTTTAGTTGTTTTTGTCTGATGCCGCTTTGGCAGGGGGATTTGGGGGTGGCTGGATGCTGCCTTCTTAGTACTGGATGGAGTTAGAAGTCCATGGTTCCTACTCACCATTCATTGACAGCTGAGGCTGGAGGAACCCCCTTGTGGGCAATGGTGGAAGTCCTGACTCTTGACTGGGCCTCCTCTGATGCCACCCTAGCAGAAACCAACTGAGGCACCTCTTCAGTGGAGGCTGGGTACTGAAATTCAGGTTTCTTCTGTAATGTCCTCTGATACTTCATGGGTGGGGACTTGTTATTAGTCAAAAGGATTCAAAGTCAAGCTACCATTTGGTCATCTCTGATACCACTTTGGTGGGGGTACTGAGATACCAGCCTATAGTGTCATGAAAGTGCAAATCTAGGCTCTCCTTTTGGCTTTTTCCAATGTAGGTGGGGATATGGTCACAATTTGTTGCTGTTGTTGTTTGTTTGTTTTTTCTTCTTGTGGTGTTTGACTGGAATGGAGTGGTTTTTGTCTAAAAGTTTTCTGTTTTTCCTGGTCCTTGGAGAAAAGAAGGAAGGTTTTTGGGGGCTCTTTTTCTTTGTATGTGTTGGTGGTTCTGTACTGCTGTCTATCACAACTCTCTGTATGTATTATATAAAACAATAAGAAAACTCAGGGAAATCATTGTTGTGCTGTTCCTTATGTTCTGAGATTCTCAGCCAACCTATCTTCTCTCCATCTTTCAGAGTCTTCTTATGTTTATTTCATTTATAATGTCCAAGTTTTTAGTTGTACTTAGTGGGAGGGAAAGGGAAATAGGAATACTCTTTTTTAGAAATGTAATTTCCCACACTTATTTTTAATATACATGGATTTATTTCTTCTATCTTATTTGTTGCTATCTGTTTTACTTGCTTTTTGGTACTTTTTGATTCCTTTTTTATTCTGTCTTCTAACATTTATTCTTTTTACCATGAGCCACCACTTATTTAACATATATTCTATTTTTTATAAGTGTCCTTAAATTTTTAACATGCATACTTGACTTTTTAATTCAACAATTAATATAGAGTATACTCCTCCTTCCTTGAGAAAGATACAAGGATCTTAGGGCTTTTTAATTCCAATAGTTCTCTCTCTCACTTACAGTAGATGATTTATTTATATGTTTTATACTTTTTGTTCATGAAATGATTCACTGTTGAGATTTTTGGAGGGATTTCTAGGTTGCTTCAAGATATGTGAGAGGTTTTGTGTTTTTTTTTTTTTAATTTTTTTTTCAATGTTTTTTATTTATTTTTGGGACAGAGAGAGACAGAGCATGAACGGGGGAGGGGCAGAGAGAGAGGGAGACACAGAATCAGAAGCAGGCTCCAGGCTCTGAGCCATCAGCCCAGAGCCCGACGCGGGGCTCGAACTCACGGACCGCGAGATCGTGACCTGGCTGAAGTCGGACGCTTAACCGACTGCGCCACCCAGGCGCCCCAAGAGAGGTTTTGTGTTTTATGTTAAGCTCCCCGAGAGTTGTCACTGGTCAAGGACTATTTTTTTTATTAGCTTGGGATAGGTGTTCTTTAACCCTTCATATATAATAAATTAAGTCTCAAATGCATATAATACAAATTCTTAGTGAGAGGGATTCTTTCCAAGCACAGAATCTAAGCCATAATAAAAGAAAGAAGACCCAAAAAAACAAACTTCTGTGATTTTTCCTATACTGGTGTCCAGATATTTTTCTAGTATACCTAAGTGCTAAGTCTGTAATTCTACAAAAGTTCTGATTTCATATGGAAATCTCAGTTTCACCTTTGTACCCTGAAAAGGCCAAGGCTTATCTCTTACTCTTTCATGCATGTTGATAATCTAGTTCTTGTACTAGGTTTGGAAACTGACATCTCCTCAAGTTGCTTCAGGTAGTGAGTTAACCCATTGTTGGAGCTATTCAAGCATCTGTAAAAACGGCTTAGTGATTCTTCAAGATCCCTGTAACTTTAAGATGATTTTAAACTATATAAATACTATCTAGCACTGTTACTCTTGTATTGTTTATTTGAGATCATTATCTCAAGAACATTGAGTGTAAAATGTTCAGTGACCATACTAGGTGTTTGATGACAAAGCATGATAACATGATATGGATACTGAAACAAACATATAAAAGGCACAATGAGAAAGCACTACATGAACAAAAGAAGTACAGCATGAGAAACAATCACATCTTTTCCTTAGAGACTATAAGCAAATGCTTTAGAGTCTTGAACAAATGACTGATTGTTCTTTTAGAGATGATGATAAATATAGATGTTCTGTTCCTATCATTAATGACTCAATAAATAAAATCCCAAGATACTTTTTCAAAAGTACAGTATGATATCCACTGTGATATCTACTGTTACAAGCAGCTGTGTCTCCTAGTGATGTGTGGAAAATT
The DNA here is from genome assembly GCF_028018385.1 of Neofelis nebulosa. Lineage (NCBI taxonomy): Eukaryota > Metazoa > Chordata > Mammalia > Carnivora > Felidae > Neofelis > Neofelis nebulosa. Next base: position 48,416,862 of record NC_080784.1, read on the forward strand.
TGATAAAATACCGCAAATGTTCTGAAGATCAAAAGTGCCATGTACTATAAATGATGAGTGATGACTGTAATGGTAGAGAATGGCCACAGGAACAGAGACACTATTGTTACCTGGAAAAGGTTGCTTCTTCTTTTAAAAAACAGTAACATTGCTTTTTTTAGAATAAAGGATTTTAAGACATCTCATCTAGGTCTGATTCTCCTGAAGTTGAAAATTTTCTAGACGCAATGGACTCTGCACAGAGAATTTAGTCCACTCTCTGCCTCTTTTAAATTAATGTATGGATACTCCCTTGGTAAGCCATGCCAGCTAAATGTCCTATATTCTCACATGGGTATCATTTTAGCACATTAGACAACATAACCTAGTCCTTTGTTGTCCTTCAGATTCAGGTGTACTCGTTAACTACTTTCACAGAAGAACAACATAGATATAAAATACGAGATAGAACAGCTGACATTTTAATTCTATATTTGCCAGCACGTTCTATTGGTTAAAGAACCATTTATTTTGTCCATGTGAAGTTTGAAGGGCTATAAAAGTAGGAGTTAATGTGTTTGATCCAGCAATGGATTATGCCAATGTATGTAAATGCTTTTATGTTCTGCTTAATAATGTAAGCAGTTGGCGATACAGGGTGACTCATCAGGCTTTTTAAATTTAGGATGGAATGCATTAGTAAAATTACTGTGAGCAATGATTCAGCTTGCACAGCTGTATTACCTTCAAAAATGCTGTTCTTGGGCACATTTGTACAGTAGGAGGCTGTTATGATCTGGAGGCCTAAACCATCTCCCTGCTTCTTGGGTTTGGAGACATACAGCAACATTAATTTCCCCTGGAAAGATCCAGTATTATGCTAGGTGAAGAGTGGAGAAGAGAGGATGCTATAGATGTTCACAGCTAAAGGTATCAATGCCTTATTGGCTTAAACAATCCAGAAGAGAAGGAGTTCCATTAAAAATAAATTCCATAAAGTGTGATCCACAAACTTAGCAAATCTGCAATGAATATAAAATATTTCTATATTCCTAGCACTTTGATCATAGATCTTCAGCACACAGGAGCAGGTGTCCTATAAAAATATCAGATCTGGCTGTTAATTTAAATGAGTTTCCCTTTCTTGATTCTCACTGACTCACTTAATGCTTTACTGCTCCAGTTGGCAATATTCCAAAAAGACAACAAACATCCACTTTTTCCAAAGCTATTTTCTTTTAAATTGAATGCAACTTCAAATAGGAAGAAATGGTGCACCAAATAGCCACATTTAAGATTCATTCCATAGTCCCTAAATGAAAAAATTAAATATTTTGGAGGTACATATTGAAGGCTATGTTATTTTTTTCTGCTGTCTCATCTCAAAATAGTTCCATGTGTTGGCAAGATAAACAGTGTTCAGTTCAATCTCAATTCCAGAAGATACTGAATCATGTTTTCTGATTTTAAGTTTCTATTTTCTGGGAAACTTATACAGAAAAGCATTTCACTGTTACGTTTGAGAATAGCCAAATAATAGCATGGTGTTTAATATTTGTTCATAAGAACAAAGTTTATTGCACATTCTGGATCACAAAATTACCCAAATTGTCCATCCTTTATTTAAGGCAAGAGCTATTCAGAATGTGATGTGAATGAACAAACTGTTTCCTTACAGACTGGGCCTTGTCCACATTTCACCTGCCCTTTCCCGAATCGTTACTGAGTTCTGAGAAAATGCATAAATATTAAGAAGAATAAAGAAGCATGAAAAAAAGGTTTGGAGAAAGGAGATGAAAAAGTTAGGAGAGAGAGACTGAATATGCAAATGAACAATGGCCAGAACATATGGAAAAATAAAAATCTGACCCACAATCTACAGCAATTTGTTCAGGAAGCCAATCCCTTTATCTATAATGAATAGCTCCGGAAGCCAGTCTTCTATAAATCAGATTTGTAGGTGGGCTCAGGGCACCCACCTGTCCACCCTCGGGCTTGGGAAGCGTGTAGACCCCCACAGGGAAGCCGCCTCTGGTCTGGGCTTCGTGGCTGCCTATGTTAGAAGTCCATGCCCAGTGCCAGCCAGTATTCCAGTCTTGGTATCTTTAATAACAATCCAGGAAGGGAAACAATAACTTCTGTAACAACTAGTGCCAAATGGCCAGGACTTGATTAATAACTGACAACTTCTCTAAATTTTGTCCCTGCTTCCAACTTTTGACCAACCAGAGAAAGCTAAATATGCACCCATAGCTAATCATGTAGTATCAACTTCTAGTTTGCCTCTCTATAGCTTCCCATGCCAACAACCTCCAGTAAGGTCCCACTTGAGACTTCCCTTTTTTCCATTCTAAGGATTTCTCTTTCTGCTGCCTGCCTTTGCATCTTTGCCAGAACGCAGGTGATGGTGGCTGACTCTCTTGCTATTGCAAACTCTGATTCAACTTTCTCCTCTCTCATTTGTTTGGTCTTCACTTAGTTTGACAGGAGAAATACAGAAAAGGAAGAAGGAAGAGTAAAAGAAAACAAGGAAGGATAAAGAAAAGGAGGTTTACGAAATGAAACAAAAAAGGAAAAAACTCTGCCCTAGCACTGCTAAGCCCACAATCTCTACACATGCTAAATTTCTCAGAAATGAAAGCCTAGAACAAAGTTCCAAAGTTTAGTTTCCTTTTGCTATGTCATCTACCTAGGCCTTTTAGTAATTTATGTAACTAAATGTTAAAAGAAAGCAAAATCCATGTATTCCTGAAGAGAAGTGATCACCTCTTTAGAAGTCTATGCTAATGGCATTCAAATTTTGAACAGAGAATCCCTAATCAAAAATATCTGAATGGTTTTTAGCATTTTAAATAAAAAATTGGGGGGGAGATCAGTATTGATATTAGTATTTTCCTAAAGGAATGGTATCTGTTGCTACTTTAACTTTCTGTTAGGGCTTTGAATTACTTCGTATATAAATTAGTTCATAAAGAGCTAATGCTGTTGCAAAAAATTTTTTTTTCTGTAATGGATAGATTCTCATCTCTACATTTGGCTTTTAGTGGATACAGAGGCCTTGTCTTTGAAGTCAGCTGTAGGATTCAAATTGTATTTGAATAGAAAAAAATTTTTTTTCAGTCGAGATGGTGAAGAGACTCTTTTTTGGCTTTAAGGAGAAATAATTGACATAATGGCACTGTCTACATTTAAGGTGTAAAGCATGATGGTTTGATTTACATATATTATGGAATGATTATTTCAATAGGTTCAGCTAACATTATCTTCTCATACAGATACAATAAAGAGAAAGGAAAGAAGAGAAATATTTTCTCCTTATGATGAGGACTCATCATAAGGATGTACTCTTTTAAAAACTCTTCTATATATCATATAGCAGTGTTATCAATAGTCCTCAAATTGTACATTCTTAGTACTTATTTGTCTTGTAACTGTAAATTAGTGCCATTTGATCACCTTCCCACAATTCTGCCTTCCTGAACCTTCTGTCTCTGGGAACCATATGTCTGATCCCTTTTCTATGAGCTTGGTATGTATGTATGTTGTCTATGTACGTATGTTTTTATAGATTCTACATATAAGTGAGATTATACAGCATATGACTTTTATTTTATTTTATTTTATTTTATTTTATTTTGATAAGCTCTTCAAGTTCCATTAATGTTGTTACAAATGGTAGGGTTTTCTAATTTTTTGCAGCTGGATAATATTCCATTGCATATATATATACACATACGTATGTATGTGTATATACACATATGTGTATATATATGTTATGTATGCATACATATGTATATATATGTAAATATATATGTGTATATACATATAATATGTGTGTATATACATATATACACACACACATATATATAGTCAACTTCTTTATCCATTCATCCATCAGTGGACACTTAGGTTGTTTCCATGTCTTGTCCATAGTGAATAACACTGCTATGAACATGGGAGTACAGATAACTTTTCAAGTTCATGTTTTTATTTACTTTGGATATATTCCCAGAAGTGGAGTTGCTGCATCATATGGTAGATCTTTTTTTGATTTTGTGAGGATCCTCCATACTGGTTTCCATAGTGGCATACCAATTTACAATCCTAGCAGCAATGCACAAGAATTTCTTTTCTCCAAATCCATGCTAGCTTTTGTTATATCTTGACTTTTTGATGATGGCCATTCTAGCAGGCATAAAATGATATCTCATTGTGGTTTTAATTTGCATTTTCCTAATGACTAGTGGTCTTGAACATCTTTCCATTTGCCTGTTGGTCTTTCATATACCTTCTTTGAAAAAAACAAACAAACATTTTTTCAGGTCCTTTGCTCAGTTTTCAGTTGGGTTATTTGTTTCTTTTTGCTATTGAATAGTATGAGTTCTTTATATATTTTGGATATTAACCTCGTATCAGATATATAGTTAACAAATATTTATTTCTGCGCCATAAGTCAACTTTTCAATTTGATATTATTTTTGCTATAAAATAGTTTTTTAGTTTGATATAGTCCCACTTGTTTAGCTTTGATTTTGTTGCTTCTGCTTTACATATTATATCCAAAAAATCATTGCCAAGATTTATGTCAAGAAATGTTATTCCTATGTGTTCTTCCGGGAGTTTTATGGTTTAATATCTACAGTAAATCTTTAATCCATTTAATCCATTCAGTTAATTGTGATCTGTGGAAGATAGGGGTCCAGCTACATTTTTCTGCATGTGAACATCCAAATATCTCAGCAATATTTATCAAGGAGACTATATTTTTCTACTGAGTATACTTGGCACCCTGGTCAACTCTTTCTTGACCATATGTCCTTAGCTTTATTTCTGGGCTCTTAATTATGTTTTACTGGTTTATTTATTTTTATGCCATACTTTTTTGATTACTATAGCTTGAAATCAGAAAGTGTGATGCCTCCTGCTTTGTTCTTCTTTCTCATGATTTATTTGGCTATTCCAAGTCTGCATACATTTTAGGAGTGTGTGTTCATTTCTGTAAAAATCCCATTGAAAACTTAATAGATATTTAACTGAATCTACAGATGGCTTTTGGTAGTACTGACACATTAACAATATTAAGTTTTCTGATCCATGAACATGGAATACATATCCACTTATTTGTATCTTCTTCAAACTTTTTCAGTAGATTGAAAGTAAAATGAAAGTAGAGATCTTTCATTTCCTTTATTAAATTTATTCCTACGTATATTATAGTTTTTGATGCTATTGTAAATGAAATAAGTTGCTTTCTTTTTCAAAAAAAAATTATTGTTAGTGTATAAAACACTACTGATTTTTGTATGTTAATTTTGTATCCTGCAACTTTACTGAATTTATTGATTAGATCTTATATTTTTTCTTGAGTCTTTAGGAATTTATACATATAAAATCATGTCATCTGCAAATGGAGAAAATTTTACTTCTTTCTTTCCAGTTATAATACTATTTCTTTTCCTTGCCTGACCATTCTAGCTAGGATTTCCAGTATATTGAATAGAAGTGATAGAAGTGAGCATCTTTGTGTTGTTACTGATTTAGAGGAAAAAATTTCAACCTTTCACCATTGAGTATTATATTAGATTTGGGGTTGTCATATATAGCCTGTATTATATTAAGATACGTTTCTTTCATGCCTAATTTGTTCAGAGTATTAATGTTAACCTCATGAATGGATGCTGAAATTTTTCCAGTGCTTTTTCTGCATCTATTGAGATCATATGATACTTTTTTCATTTTATTAATATGATGTAGTGTTGATTAATTTGCAAATGTTGAATCATCTTTGCATACCAATGATGAATCCCACGTGATAATGGTGAATGATTCTTTTAATATGCTGCTGAAATTGGTTCGCTAGTAATTTATTGATAAATTTTTGCATCTATATTCATCAGGGAAATTGGCCTGTAGTTTTCTTTTCTAGTTGTGTCCTTTTCTGGCTTTAGTACTGGAATAATGCTGGCATTGTAAAAGTAGTTTGGCAGTGTTCCTTCCTCTTTGATCTTTTTGGGAAAAGTTTAAGAAGAATTGGTATTAATTCTCCCTTAAATATTTGGTAAATTTCACCAGTAAAGCCTTCTGGACCTGGGGTTGTCTTCATTGAGAGAGTTTTTTGATTATTGATTTAATCTCCTTACTAACAATTGATCAGTTTAGATTTTCTATTTCTTCCTGATTCAGTTATGGTAAGTTATATTCTTCTAAGAACTTTTCCATATCTTCTAAGCTGTCCAGTTTTTTGGTAAATGGTTGTTCATGGGAGCCTCTTATGATCCTTTATCCTTCTGATAGAAATTGTAATATCTTCTTTTTCATTTATGTTTTTGTGCTTTGGGTACTCTCACTTTTTCCTTGGTTAGTCTAGTTAAAGGTTTTCAATTTTATTTATCATTTCGAAGAGCAACTCTTAGTTGGGTTAATATTTTCTATTGTATTTTTCTGTTTTCTATTTTATTTATTTGTTTTCTAATCTTTATTATTTCCTTTTTTTTTCTGCCAACTCTGCTTGGTTTGTTCTTCTTTTTCTAATTCCTTAAAGCAGAGTTAGTTTGTTTGGACTCTTTCTGGCTTCTTATTGTAGGCATTAACTGGTATATACTTTCCTCTTAGAATTGCTTTTGCTGCATCCCATAAGTTCTGGTACATTGTAATTCCATTTGCTTTTGTCTTAAGAAACTTTGTTATTTCTTCTTTATTTATTCTTTGATCCATTTGTTGTTGAAGAGAGTGTTTAGTTTCCATGTGTTTGTCAATCTCCAAGTTTCCTTTTGTTATTAATTTCTAGTTTCATACTGTGTGGTCAGAGAAGATGTTTCAATCTTCTTGAATTTGCTAAGATTTGTTTTGTGGAGTAACATGTGGTTTGGGCTAGAAAACGATCCATGTGCTCTTGATAAGAATGTTTATTCGGTTGTTGTTGGAGAGAATGTTCTGTATATGTCTCTTTGGTCCATTTGGTCTTTTGTGCTGTTCAAATCTGCCATTTCCTTATTGATTCTCTGTCCGGACGATCTATCCATCATTGAGAGTAGGATATTAAAGTTCCCAGCTATTACTGCATTACTTTTTATTTATCCTTTTAGCTCTATTAGTTTTTGTGTTATATATTTAGGTGTTTGATGTTGGGAGCATGCATATTTACCATTGTTATGTCTTTTTGATGGATTAATCCCTTTGTCATAATGTAATGACTTTTCTTGTTTTTTATTTTTTTAATTTTTAATTTAAAGTTAATTTTGTGTGATATAAGTATATCTAACTCTGATTTGTTGTGGTTGTTACCATTTGTTTGAAATGAATTTTTCCATCTATTTACTTTTAGTGTATGTGAGTCTTTAAGGCTAAAGTAAGCTTCTGTAGGCAGCATATCATTGTATTTTTTTATGCCATTCTTTGTCTTTGATCAAAGAATTTAATCTGTTTATATTTAAAGTAATTTTTATAGATAAAGACTATTATCATTTTGTCAATTGCTCTTTGGTTGGTTTGCAGATTCATTGTTTCTTGTTTCTTGCTATCTTTTTTTCCTGTTTTAATACCTTTTTGTATATGTTGACTTCTTTATCATGTTCTTTTGTGTAATTGCCAAAGATTTTTCTTGTGGTTACCATTAGGATTATGTAAAATATCACAATTTATAAACACTTATTATAAGATGATAACAACTTATTTTTTTTAATGTTTTATTTATCTGCAAGAGAGAGACAGAGTATAAGCAGGGGAGGGGCAGAGAGAGAGGGAGACACAGAATCTGAAGCAGGCTCCAGGCTCCTAGCTGTCAGCACAGAGCCTGATGTGGAGCTCGAACCCACAAACTGTGAGATCATGACCTGAGCCAAAGTCAGATGCTTAACCAACTGAGCCACCCAGGCGCCCCCAACTTAACTTTAATAGAATCCTAAAACTTTACACTTATACCTCTCCTCTGCCTCACAATTCTCCCTGCAATAACCCCACCACTTCTTAAAGGAAAAACAAACTTAGAGTAGATAAATCAGAGCTCTTGGTAACACTGTAAGCCTGTCCAGTCTTCTGATCTTTCCATTTTTCTATTTCAGAAGTGATTAAATTAAGAAAGAACTAAGAAAATAACTAAATTATCCAATCTGACAAATTATATAACTTGTCACAGACCTAGTGGTGAGAGAGGTAGAGTATGAACCAAGACAGTAAGCTCCTGAGGCGAGTTCTTACCCACAATAATTTCCTACACCCATGTCAATTTAAATTTGTTTGAATTTTATCTTCCAAACACCCTTATGAAAAAAGATTTATTTTTTTCAGAATATTCTTAACCTCTGATTAAGATGGATTTACTAGCTCAATGTCACCAGCTATTACTTTGTAGATCTGGGATTCAAGCTTGGGAATGTCTTTCTCTATATTGCTTACATGTAGGTTATTTGTTTTCTATTCCTTCTCTCCTATAGATTTTGGTTCCTTGATTCATGTTCCTCAAAGATATATCAGTACTTCATTCAATTTGTATCTCCTTACTCCTGGCATAATTTTTGTACATGCTAGATGTACACGGTGTATAATCTTTTTTTTTTTTTTTTGGGACAGAGAGAGACAGAGCATGAACGGGGGAGGGGCAGAGAGAGAGGGAGACACAGAATCGGAAACAGGCTCCAGGCTCCGAGCCATCAGCCCAGAGCCTGACGCGGGGCTCGAACTCACGGACCGTGAGATCGTGACCTGGCTGAAGTCAGACACTTAACCGACTGCGCCACCCAGGCGCCCCCGGTGTATAATCTTTTTAACATGCTCTTGAATTCAGTTCACTAATATTTTGTTGAGAATTTTTACATTGATAATCATCAGTGGCATTGTTCTATAATTTACTTTTCTTCTGGTGTCCTCATGTAGGACATATCAGGGTTAAATGGGAATTATTCATGGGATGCAAAGACAGCTTAACATAAGCAAATCAATAAATGTGATACAGAAATCAATGAAAAAAAGCATTAATAGAATGAAAGATAGAAATCATATGATCATCTTAACAGATTCAGAAGAAGCATTTGACAAAATAAAGCATCCTTTTATAATAAAAATTCTCAACAAACTGAGTATAGGAGTAACATACTTCAACAGAATATAGGCCATATGATAAACCCACATCCAGGACAACCAGGGAACAACAAGTAATAAAAGGCAAACACATTGAAAGGAAGAAGTTAAACTGTTTTTGTTTGCAAATTATATGATCTTATATATAGAATATCTTAAACTAACACCAAAAAACTGTTAAAGCTAATCAACGGATATAGTAAACTTTCAAGACACTAAATCATCACATATAAATCAGTCATGTTTCTATATACCACCAACAAAACACCTGAAAAAGAAATAAAGAAAACAATCCTGTTTACAATAGCAATAAAAACAATAAAATACTTGGGAATATATTTAACCAAGGAAATGAAAGATCTGTACACTGAATACTATAGGACTTTGATGATGCCATAGAATTCACTTATATGTGGAATCTGGAAAACAAAATGAATGATCAAGCAAAAATAAACAAACAAACAAATAAGCAGGAATAGACTCATGAATAGAATGAACAGACTTGTGGTTTCTAGAGAAGAGAGGGGAAGGGGGAGGGGTGAAATAGGTGAAGGGATTAAGAGGTACAAACTCTGTTATAAAATAAGTAAGCCACAGGGTGAAAAGTACAGCATTGGTAATATAGTCAATAATGTAATAACTTTGCGTGGTGATGGATGGTAACTACACTTACTGTGGTGACCATTTCATAATGTAAATAATGACTGAATCACTATGTTGACCCTTGAAGCTAATATAATATTATAGGTCAACTATACTTCAGTAAAAATTTAAAAAGAACTGATTAGTAAATAACAATACTTAAGTGATCATAAAAAAAAAAATAAAAGGAATTGAAGAAGACCCAAACAAATGGCAAGATACCTCATGTTCATGGATCAGAAGAATTAATATTGTTTAAATCTCCATATTACTCAGAACTCTCTATAGATTCACTGCAGTTGTCTTCAAGTTTCAATGGAATTATTTTACAGAAATATTTTAAAAAGTCCTAAATGTTTTGGGGCGCCTGGGTGGCGCAGTCGGTTAAGCGTCCGACTTCAGCCAGGTCACGATCTCGCGGTCCGTGAGTTCGAGCCCCGCGTCAGGCTCTGGGCTGATGGCTCGGAGCCTGGAGCCTGTTTCCGATTCTGTGTCTCCCTCTCTCTCTGCCCCTCCCCCGTTCATGCTCTGTCTCTCTCTGTCCCAAAAATAAATTTAAAAAATGTTGAAAAAAAAAATTGCTTTAAAAAGTCCTAAATGTTTGGAACCACAAAAGACCCTTAATACCCAAAGTAATATTGAGAAAGAAGAACAATCCTGGAGGCATCACACATCCTGATTTCAAACCATACTATCAAGCCACAGTAAACAAAGTAGCTCTTTTCATGGCTACTTGTGTGAACTTGAGCAAGTTACTGTGATTTTTTTTTTTTTTAGTAACTTCTCTGTACAATGCATTATAGTTGGAACTGAGAGGCAAAAGATAATTAAGGTACTGCCCCTAAAGACATGAAGGTGCAGCCAATTATTTAAAAAATAGTGTTAGCCCTCAGTAGTGGTTATCATAACAACAAAATGTTATGGACTTGCAGCATTGAGCTGCTGCTTAGAGTATCTAGAAGCTGGTCACATGGAAGAAAGAAAGCTGAGATTTCCAGGAAGAGAGAGAAAAGAGAGTCATTAGAAAATGTGACACGTTGGAATAGCAGTGACAGATCTCTCTGGACCTCACTTTCCTCATCTGTAAAATGAGATGAGACATTATCATCTCTAAATTCCTATTACACTTTACTATTCCAAGATTCTGTTCTTATCTCTGTGACTTCTGCTTCTTGTGTTCCCATATTTGGTGTAGGAGAAAGCCAAACGCTGGAAGTAGCCCACGGTTCACAGGAAGTAGCCCACTGTTCTGCAGAAATAATACAATTAAACTTTAATATGAGCAATTTACTGGCAGGTTTGTCCACTCTCAGCTGTGAGCTTTTGAAAAACATTAAAAACAGGTTACTTGAAGGCTAAGACTTCCCTTAAGAAGGAGCAATTACATCCCTGAGCACATTTGATTCTCCTGTAGGCATTAAAACAGCAGGGGCCTGTATTTCCACTGAATTGTAAAAGGGTTAAGTGTCAGACATGATGTATTACTAGGGAATGTCATTTAAAATGGACCAGGCCACTGCCCTTAGAGCAAAGCTCATTATTAGCCATCAAAGAAATAGCTCTGACATTCAGTCACCTCACTATACTTTAAGGGGAAGGATCACTTTGGGCAAATAGAAAGCAACTTATAAGTACTTATTTTAAGAAATTGCTCCCATAGATCCTAATGGATACCTTCTGTAAATGTTGGTTAAGCAGTTAATCAATTCAGGAGTCAAAAATATTTCCCATTTTCATTTATTGCAGATTCCAAAGGAATGGAACGTATAGGAGCTCGTGGTTAATAAGAATCGAAGCATCTTCCTGTTAATTCACAAAGGCAGGCAGGGGTTTGAAGCTTAACAAATTACAAGGTCCACTTCTTAAAAGAGAACTTCCTCATTTACCTTTGAGTGTCTTTTAGTTCTCCTAAATACTAGTATCAGAGGACTTTAGTAGATTGTGTAAACTGGTGCTTTATCAAATTGTTTGGGAAAAGAATTTTTTTTAAACTGATATATTGTACATAATAGTTTTGCTCATCCATTTTTACCATGAAACATTTATAAAATATCAATTGTTATTTGATTTTTTTGCAGTAGAGTTTTTTTTTTTTTTTTTTTTTTTTTTTTTGTATACACAAGTAGGTGGGGAAGGGAACAAATTCAGCCACATGAGATACAGCTGTTCAGCAACTGACCGAACTATCACAGATTTTCTCTTGGAATTTAGACATCATGCTGGTCAAAAGTGGAACTTTCGGGAATTTGATAGCCATGACCCCGAAACTCTGTCAAAATGTATTGGTATGCCTTTCTTAAGCAAAAGACAGCATCAGTAAGTGACACTCTTCTCTGGGATTTTCAGCCACAAACAGAGAGGAGCAGGGCTACCGTTTTTGAGTTTACAGATCTCAGAGAGCAGACTGATCATTTTACCTCCCAGAATGATCTCGGTTACTGGAAACAGGTAAGATTCTGACCACTAGAATGGATAGGTCTAAGACATTAGGAAACTCCATTTTCCGAGAAAATTGCTCTTGAGTTCTTTTCTAGTCATCAAGAATGAGACTTGCTTCTCATTGTAGGGACATCAGCCCATGCATGGGAGATAGATGCATCATGGGCTTGCAAAAGACTTTCCTGTTGATCTATCTTTTCTTCTCCAGCTCTCCTCTGAACCCAATTTCAAATAGGTATTAAGCAGAGCCCTAGCCAGGGTTATTCCCAAGGAACAGGCCCTGCAGACTTGGTGATTCATGGGAAGTGTTTCCCAAAGTGTGGTCCTTGGAGCACCTACATGGGAATCAGCTGAGTCACTGTTAAAAAATTGAGATTTCCAGACCCCACCCAAAATTATGGGGGCAATTCCAGGAATTCGTATAAAAGTTTTATGTGTCCAAGTGATTGTTATATTCACTAATGTTTGGGAATCCCTAACCTCGATCAGTGACAGAAGAGCCTAACAGATAAGGAAATTGCAGATTGTACAACTGCCTGATAGGATACATCTGCTCCCCCTCCCCATGAAAGTGATGGATAATCCTCTAGAATTGTCAGAAAAAAAAGGCCAAGCAGATGAAAAGAGGCCATTACTGCAATAATTTAAAGTCTTCCAACAAGGGCCACCGGACTTATGAAATTTCCAAATTTGAATGCAAGGTATGTAGACTCCTGGAGCTGCACCTCTAAGGTATAGAGAGCGACGCATTGTTCCACAAGTAGTTTGTCCATAATTTCAGCTTCCCAGTTTTTCAAAAGCATTTTGACTTCCCTGGTAAAAAGACAAGTGAATCGTATCTCTTCGTAGCCTCCATCTGTGACCATTTTATATAGCTCTATTAGTTAACACTATCTCGTTTATCCCAGCCTGGATACTACACTTTATGTTCACCCCGTTAGGAGTAAAGCATTCTCGATATCCTGCAACGATTTTGATGCATCTGCTTATCACTTCTCGATGTGAGCAGCAGGGCAATCATGAGCATTTCTCCCTGCAGGGTCACTGATTTGTTTCCTACTGCTTAGAATGTAGGAATTTTGGTTTTGCCTTTATGTGATGTGGGGACCTGGAAGCACTGCCAAGGCTTAGCTACTGGGCACTTGCCAGGTCCTCATATAAACCATTTATTCCAGATGATTCTCCTTCTGCTTCCTTATTACTGCTGGCCCTTTAAATCTGATCATTTTTATTTCACTTCTTCCCCAGCCCAAGGTAATGAGCACCATCAGGTACCATGAGTCATGTTGAGTGCTTCCCATGAAGGAACGGAGTATGATTGAGGTAACAAAAGGGGCTTTGCTTAACACAGTGGATAAAAATCAGCCACACTTCATAATACACCTGATGTCTCTTGTCAAGGGGGAGGAAATGAGAAGCATGGGGCTGTACCTTTGCAGAAATCTGTTCAGGTGGCAGATGCTTAGCCTATGTTAGCCTTGGCGATGAAGTGCTAGGAACTAATTCAATTGTGGGCGCTACCTGATTATAAACTTACAATAATTAAGGTTTTTTTTTTTTCTGTCACTATGGTACTGAATTTATTAGCAATAGAAAGGATATAGGTCAATACATCTGATTCAATTATCTTCCAGGAAAAGTAAAAACTTACTGAACCCAGTCACTCAGCAAATGATTCATGTATATTAGCTGATGCTTTAATTCATAAACTCTTACTTAAGGGGCTCAAAGGCAATAGCAAAAGCATTCCTCTTGCTGCCACCAGGCATGCCTTTCATACTCCACTCCACACCGTTGCTCTAAGCAAGGATTTCAGCAAACTTCTCAGGCAATTAATGGAGTTTTCTAATAACTGTACATTAGTCCCTGGCATCTCCAGACCTGATCATCTCTCACATTCCCAATGCTTTCCCAGATGTCTTATTCTAGAGGTTCACCACCTCTGAAGGTTCATGCCTTCAGCATGACTGTAAGCCTAAGCAGAGAGGCACCCAGCACTATCACCTACCAGGGCATTATAACACAGTGGCTGAATCACACTCTCTAGAGTCAGACTTCATACGTTTGAGTCCTGGCTCTGCCACTGATTATCTCTGTGATTTTGTCAGGTGATTTAACCTTTCTGTGCCTTGGCTTCTTTACAGAAACTGGGAATAATATTTATAACTATCTTAGGCAGTTGTGAGGATTGGAAGAATTAATATATATAAAGTACTCAGTGCATGAAACATAGTAAATTCTCAAAATTATTACCTGCTATTGTAATTCTTATTACCTAAGCATATGCCTATTGTCTCCATCAGGGATAATTTGGTTACAAAGGGACATAAAAGTTTGAAAGCTACCTTAAGCAAAGCAAATACATGAAAAATTACACTCTTTTTTTCAAAGTTAAAGTGATTATCTTATGGAAACCAGAGAGGGAAGTATAGCTGTTTTTCAGGGTGTTCCTCAGCCAGACTCAGAAAGCCCTTAGAATTTTCAAGGTAGACGCTCTGTTATTTTCTTGGGGGTCAGATGGCCTTTTGTCCCTGGTCTAATCAAGTGTGGGTAAAGTTTCACAATCAAGTCCCACTTGTCCACTTAGTAATTATTATGGGAATCTATGATATGAGAAAGAGACTATACACACTATATACATTGATTGTTTATTAACTACTAACTGTAGCGTGAAGCATGCTGAGAAAATACCCAGTACGCATTGGCAGGCTTTTGGTAAATACGTCCATCTCTCCGTAGATAAAGTACACATCAAGGAAAATAAAGAGGTCAGTGGTAAGATGCACCTTCAGGAAAAATCTCAAAGCACAGATCCAGACATCCTATCTTAGCCTTGCTATTTTTGCATCAATTTTGGATAATTTTATCACACAGATGGTGAGACATTCAAACTTTTTCCATGTGAATTTATTCTTTCCTATTTCCCTGTTTACCAGTACTTCTAGAAGCATTTTCTTTACTATAGCACTGACACTACATGCTGGGTAAAATTTTATTTTTATATTATTGTAATATATTATTTAATACAACAGATATCTATATTGGGTAAGTGACTTTGGGATTCTACATGTTTTTACAGGCCAAAAGAAAAACAAAACCAAAAACCAAACAGAAAAACCCAATTTCACAAATAACAAAAACTGCCAGAATTTGAAAATACAGAGAATTGAATCCATGGGATTTGTGATTTAGAGTTCATGAGTCTCAAATATTCTTTACAACCCTTTAAAAAGCAACCGATTTCCCTTAGCTAACATTTAAACTAAGACATGAGCACCTGTGTAATAACATTAACATTTTAGTAGCATGTTAATATAAGAATGCTTAGAATATTGAATGATTTTCAGCTATTATAAGCACTTTAAGTGGGGGAAAAAGGAACCAGAATGCTATTTTTCCATTCCATAGTTGGTATTTCAAATATTCCTCATTAACTGGTTCTCTCATCAGGAGACACAGAAGGTTGCACATTCCCACCCCCTGCAATTCTGCAAAGCCATAAGACTCCTTTGGCCTATATAATGAGAGCAAAAGCACTGAATGTCACCTTCTTGTAAGGCATTTTGTTTTCAATGCTGAACTAGCTAGTCACCCAGAGATCTTGATAGCATATGCTGAGGTGGAGGCACCCCAAGATACAAGGTGTCCGGAATGCTGAGTTTTCATATGGAAAAAAGTTAATCTGGGATTCACTCAGACTCACAGTGGATTCTGTATGAATGAGCGACTTCTCCCTCACCTTTACTGAGTTATAACTGACAAATAAAAATTGTGTACTGTTAAGGCATACAGCTTGATGTTTTGATAGTCATATACATTGTGAAGTAATTGGCACAAACTAATGAACATAGTCACCCCCTCACAAAGTTACCTTTTTCTTTTGTGGTGAGGCTACTTAAGATACGACCTCTTACCAAAGTTCAAGTATACGGTGCAGAACTGTCAACTATAGTCATACCCCTGTATGTTAGATAGCCAGAACTTATTGGTCTTGCATAGCTGGAACTTTGTGCCCTTTTGGATATAAATTGCACTTTGGGGGCTATTTGTTACCACAGCACTGCATTAGGGTAGATTCTGTCTGCTACACATTTCATAACTAAACAGACTTCTGAACCCATAGGGATTGGGAAGAATCCTGAAACTTTGTGGGGGAAGGGAAGAGAGAATAGGAAAGATGAAGAGTTTCTTGGCAAATTCTTTTAATTTTTTAATGTTTATTTTTGAGACAGACACAGAGACAGAGACAGAGCGTGAGTGGGCAAAGGGCAGAGAGAGAGGGAGACACAGAATCTGAAGCAGGTTCCAGGCTCTGAGCTCTGAGCACAGAGCCTGACGCAGGGCTCGAACTCATGAACCATGAGATATGACCTGAGCCAAAGTCCAGCACTTAACTGACTGAGCTACCCAGGCGCCCCATCTTGGCAAATTCTTATATCCGCTTTTATGACTTGAGGGATAGTGTGGTACAACTTCTTTATTTCACATTAAACTGACTCAGAGACCCAGAAAGAGGAAGTGACTTGATATAGTTCAAACATTTGTCCGTGGCAATGTCTGCTAATGTTTTATATACTATTTCACATGGAAAGTATGAGAAATAAAAGGGAAAGAACAACCTAGAATGAGACCCCTGTAGCTGTGTGAAATTTTAATAAAATAAGATTTTTGGCAAAACTTGCCAGTGGAAATGTGAGAATCTGGAACTCAAATTTAAAAGTCCATCCTGTCATTCTGCTTGAATAAAGGAATGAAGCTCCATGCAGTATTGCTAGCACATGGCCTCAGGTTGAGTTCAACCTACTAGCAAGAGATCCTAGGATATTCCAGCAACTCTGCACTTTTGTGTGACTTCTATGTTAAAAAATAATAATAGGGGCGCCTGGGTGGCGCAGTCGGTTAAGCGTCCGACTTCAGCCAGGTCACGATCTCGCGGTCCGTGAGTTCGAGCCCCGCATCAGGCTCTGGGCTGATGGCTCGGAGCCTGGAGCCTGTTTCCGATTCTGTGTCTCCCTCTCTCTCTGCCCCTCCCCTGTTCATGCTCTGTCTCTCTCTGTCCCAAAAATAAATAAAAAACGTTGAAAAAAAATTAAAAAAAAATAAAAAATAATAATAAAAGAAAAAGAGCAGGCAGTGATTAAAAATAAAGCAATGAAAGCTAGCTAACAGCATAAATGGGGCAAAAATATGAGTCTGTTTGACTGACAGTTAATTAGGGGCAGATGAGTAAAAGATGCGAATTCTAGTTCTAAGCTGAAGAAGTTTAGACAGGTTAGAAGGAGTTTAACTTCATTAAATTCACTTTCTCTACTGTAAGAACTGATTGAATTCTACATACATTACTCACATTACTTTTAACCTTTTTTTCTCCATCAACCTTTAATGGTTTCTTTTATTTTTCAATAGTGGAGTACTATCTTTAAGTAGTAACGTGGAAGTGTAAGGAATTTAGCAAAGAAGAGTTGGGTAGAGCTAAGTATCCTTCAAGAACACTTCCTTCAGGCCAAAAATCAACACTTTCTGTTGCAGGAGCAAATCCTTTCCTTCCTGTCTTCCACACTCTCACTTTTGTTCAGGTTCCTGAAGTTTCTTATATGGAAACTTTGCAGTACTTTAAGCAAGGAAATTTCCCTATGATCTAAGACTTTTCTGTTTGTGCTCATTCTGTTTCTTAGCTTGAATTGCAAATTGGCTTTTGCCAATGGCTTACTTTTTCTGGGTTCCTTATCAAATTCTTTGTTCTCTTGCCTTGACAATTCTTAAGGCAAGCTGATAGAGTCAGACTTTTTTTTTTTTTTTTAACTTCCCTCAGGCTATGGCTACTTCCAGACTATGGCTTCACTCAATTACTTGTTTACTGTTGAAGTTTAAAGGAAGTATAGCATCCTTTAGGTGACTGACAACCTTCACCAAACGTTCACCATAGATCAACATCCATGATATTTCTCTATCTTTTACAATGAACATAGTATCTCACTTAAACATTTCCTCTCTTTTTTTGCAGTTGCCTTGAACTTTACATTCTATTTCATAATGCATACATAACATAAGGGTGTCTAATAGAGCTCATTATCATTAAGTTTGTGGTCTCTGGGATTTTTTGTTGTTGTTGTTGTTGGTAACTCATCTTTTTTATCAGACCCTTATTCTACTCCTTTATTTTTGCTGATATGCTTTTCACCTTATTCATAAATGTCAATCCCTGAAACTTGCCCAGTTCTTGTATGTAGTCCAGCAATTTTCTCTGAATTCACTTGCCTTGCTACAAAACTTGGAACCTATGGTCAGACAATTCAGTGACATCTCATTAACATCTTAGAATTCTCCACCACCACTCCCAACCTTCTGTCTAGCCTACTTTATAGATCCCTAACCCAGGATAACCCCATCAAGCATTCTCTACTCTTTCTGCTGAGCTGCCAGCAGTAGATAAAGAAGTCACAAAACTAAAATAATTGGGTCCACTGCAATTTCATGCTAAGTAAACACAGTCAGGCCTTCCGTGCTGTGCAGTAATCCTTGATCTATTTATTTATATGTGGGGGATACAGCAAAGCATCCCCCACAGCCACTGCTCCACATTATTCCACATTATAATTTTCTTAGGTTGCCACCCCTACACATGTCACCTGAAGGTTCTAAACACAGTTACGATACTGGCAGAATTGAAAACTTCTGACTTGAGTTTTATTTTACTTTCTTCAACATCTCAATACCTATCAGTGTCCTTCCTGTCATCTTCTCTTCCTACACATAAAATTGTACCCCTCGTCTTTGCCAAAATTTCCTTGTGTACACCTGATCATAACCCCTTCTTTGTCTTTAGCATCAGTTTCCGTAGATTAACCCTCTCTTTGAGTGTCTCCCTGTCTATGACTTCCTTTCTTTTGTTGTGTCAAAGAGCAAGGCCAGATTCCACTATTCTAGAAAAATTAAGAGTTTTCTTGTTCATTCTCTACAATGCCCAAATTATTCTATTGTAGCATTTGGATAAAATTATGTTTTTTTGTGTTTTTTTTTTTTTGAGTGTGTGTTTTTTGTTTTTGTTTTGTTTTGTTTTGTTTTTACCTCTGCCTGGCATTCAAACTCGTGATCCTTGCTATTTGCACTTACTTTAGATGCCTTCCCTAAATTTCTGGTAAGTCAAGGACAAGGTTTGAATACTAAAGTGAGCCAAAATGATATTTGGAGCTAATATTGACTAGTTTCTTAGCATGTCAGGCTTGGGTGCAAAGCTGGTAGTGACGATAAAGAAGGCAGGAATGGTCTATAGTAACAATTGACTGAAGGGATGATCCCAAGATTGTTCACCAATTATTCAAACCACATTATCCAAACTTTTGGAAAACATACATAGTGGATCAGGACTCAAGGAGCCCAAGATGGTCCTTGGTATGGTAGCAAGAATTCTGGTTGAGTAAAAGAAAGTGGCCCCAGGGGAAGATGTGTGGAACCAGTCAATAAATAGGTATGTGACCAGGATTAGTAGGAAGCTTGATGGTTAGGTTCCCATTTTAGATGAATTCATTGGGATCAAGGTCCACGTATTTCCTAGATTTCTGTTTTCATGAACTGATGAGTTTTAAGTCAATATTTATCCCTGCGGACCCTTGATTTAACAGAATTCAATTTACTAAGAGTAAAACTTAGTGACTCTTCACTGAAGTGAATTGAAATGTAATCAGACAATTCAGAAAACCAAACCTCAGGACGAGGCAAACCATTTATAGATGGGTGATGGGAAGCTACAACTCAGTGATTACACAAGTGTTCAAAGTTGACACCAAATTTAATGAAGAAAGAAATTTTAGACTCACTGCTCTTGGCCGGTGGGAAGGTATCTCTTGATATACTACTATTCATGGTCAGAGTTGACTCATAACTCAGTCTGCAAGTGATCGTCTCTGTGCATGAGACCAAAAAAGCCTAGTGAAGGCAAGTAGCCAATTCTGACTCTCTTTTGGTTAAGTATCTTTTTCCTCCAAGGAAGACTAAGCTCTTTCATTCTTGGATATATAGCACATAACATCTTCAACTGAACTAAACTCAGATTGCTTACAGAGACAATTCATATTGTCATTGTAACTTTATGTTTGTAACTCTTATTGTGGTCAATATGATACATCTCTACAATCTGTGGATGTACCTGGAAACACGCAGATATCATAAAATTGAATTCTAGATGGCAGGAAAAGGTTCAGAATTCACTTTGTAAAGGGGATGATAAAAGTGTCTCGTATAGGTCCTGTTGTGTTGAGTGGTTTCTAAGTGTTCAGCAGTAAAGTTCTGGTCTCAAACAAAAGGGGTTGGTCAGTGAAATTAATCAATATTGGTAAGTAGAAAGCTTTCCTGCTTTATAGAGATAGCAAAATTCTCACCCAAACACAGTGCGATTCTGGGCACTGATGGACAGTGTGAGGCTGGAGAGACAGATCCATGACTTTCCTAACCCCTAAGTACAATACGGACTTTCTTCTTCCACTCACCCAACACAATATGCAGCATTTAAAATGGGACTTGTCAGAAGCTCAACAAGAGAAATACGAAACAAAGCAGGTGTTTTGGTTAACATAGCTGAAGTTTGGGTGGTGATTTCTACTTTCTCAAGAATGTATACAAATAGGCATGTTTTTTGTTTGAGGTAGACATTTGGCCTGTGATGTATTTTTTTTACAGTTTTATTGAGGTGTAACCGACATCCGATAAACTCCTATATTTAAAATGTACAATTTGATAAGTTTGACATATCTGTACACCTTCCAATCAAGATAATGAACATATCTATCACCCTCCAAAATGGTTTTACGCCTCTTTGTAACTCCTTTCTTTCTCTTCCTTCCCTGCTTCCCCACCCCACCTCTAGACAACTGATTTGATTTCTGTCACTAGAGTTCTGTTTGTTTTTTTCTACAATTTTATATAAATAGAAACACACAGTATGACCTCTGCTGTCTAGTTTATTTAATCAGCATAACTATTTTGAGATAAATTCACATTGTTGTATATATCAATAATTTATTCCTTGTTACTGCTGAGTAGTATATCCATAGTATGGAAATACTGTAAATTATTCCTTCACATATTGATGGATATGTTACTTGTTTCCATTGTTTTTTTTCCCATTACAAATAAAAATGCTATGGACATACATGTACAAATCATTGTGTAGATATATATTTTCACTTCTTTTGGGTAAACATCTACGAGTTGAATATCTGCCTTGTATGTTATGCCTAGGATTAACTTTTTAAGAAAGTGTTAAACATTTCCCAGAGTAGGTGAAACATTTTACATCCCCACCAGCAATGAATGTGAGTTCTAATTGCCCCATGTTCTCATCAAGAACTGATAAGATCATTCCTTTTCATTTTAGACATTCTGGTGGGCATGTAGTAATATTTAGTTGAGATAAGAATTTGTATTTTCCTAATGACTAATTATTTGAACATCTTTTCTTGGACTTATTTGTCATTCATATCCTTGTGAAATGTCTGTTCTATTATTTTTGCCTATTTAAAAAACTTGGGCTGCTCATCTACTTAACATGGAATTGTCAGTATTCTTTATTTAGTCTAGGCTCAAAGCCTTTCTCAGATACATGTTTGCAAATAGTTTCTCAGTTTCTGGCTCATTATTTCACTTTTGTCATAGTCTCTTTTGAAGAGAAACATTTTAAAACATTTTGATAAAGTCCAAATTATTGATTGTTATACTTACATCTCACCATTTTTGTGTACTATTTAAAAAATTGTTGCCAGACCCAAGGTCTCTAAGATTTTTCTCCTCTGTTTTCTTTTAGAAGTTTTAGGTTTTAACATCTTGCATTTAAGCCTATGTTCAATTTCAATTTAATTTTTGTTTAAGCTGTGAGGTTAGGATTAAGGTTCATTTCCTGCATATGGGTATCTATTTGTTCCAGCACCATTTGTTGACAGCTATTCTCATATATTCTCTTGGTATCATAATGAAAAAGCAATTGACTATATGAGTGTGAGTTTATTTTTGGATATTCTATTGGCTCTCATTGTTCTATAGTTTCTTATCTTTTTTTATTTATTTTTTATTTTTTATTTTTGGGACAGAGAGAGACAGAGCATGAATGGGGGAGGGGCAGAGAGAGAGGGAGACACAGAATCGGAAACAGGCTCCAGGCTCCGAGCCATCAGCCCACAGCCTGACGCGGGGCTCGAACTCACGGACCGCGAAATCGTGACCTGGCTGAAGTCGGTCGCCCAACCGACTGCGCCACCCAGGCGCCCCTCTATAGTTTCTTATCTTAATGTCAATACTACACTGTCTTCATTACTAAAATTCGACAGTAAGTCTAGAAGTATAAACTTCCAACTTTCTTCTCTTTTGAAAAGTTTTTTTTTTGGGGGGGTCATTTGTACTTTCTACAGAATGTGTACAAATGGACATCATTTTTTTTAAATGTAATTCTAAGGAAGTATAAGAGGGAAATAGCTTGACATTCACCAGAACAACTGTGATCTTAGAATGGTTCTCTTCTTCTGATTTGTTAGCTCAGAACACAGATGTTTCTCTCATCATAAAACAGGGGTCCTACTATTAAAGGCCAATGGTCTAAGCCTCTGAAGCAATATTTCACAAGGCCTGGCCTGGGATGTTACATTATCTGATCCCAAACTTCTTATAATTATTCATTGTGCATTGAAGATATAATCATATATGTAATTTTACTTACCAATTAAGTAATGTTCTAATAATCTTTCTCAAATTTATAAAATGCCTTACAGTTACAAAGTACTTTTCCTAAATTTCACCTGAGCCTCACAACGGTTTTTGGGGGTCTTGTAAGCATTATTAGTGGTACACTTGTTACAACATGTGTATTACAAAACTAGGAGCACATCCAATTATATATGTGATATATTACATACAACCATAAAGGGTATACTTCATTGCTTTCAAAAGTAATCAGTTTATAAAACAGAAATATTTATATTTATATTATGAATAAGTATGTTATATTAAACATTAATATAAATTATTATGTAACTATAAATTCAAGCTAACTAGGATATAATTAGCTAATAGTTGAGATAGGCAGTCTATCCTATAGGGATTAGAAAGGAATGATAAAAATTTTGATTGAATTATCCAGGAATGGGTTCCCAGACTAAGAGGGACCTAGGTTTATTTTAAAGGAAAAATAGCATGTTGGGAGTCAAGAAGGAAGAAGGGGATTTTTTAGAAAAATGAAATAGTATGAACGTGAACATGGGGGTAAAAATGCATAAAATTTGGGTTGAGGTAGTAAAAAGAGTATGCTCTCTGTAGGAAAGGAATTGATTAGAAAAATACCATAGATAATGTTAGAATTGTAGGTTGAGGTGGGTTGGCAAGAACCTTGAATTCTTTTTCATACAAAGACAGCTTCTATTAGTGCCTGTCTCGTGATGACTCTTACATTCAAGTTTCCAGACCAGGACCCTTTCCTGAATTACAGACATGTATATTTAATTGCCTACTGGGTGCCAATGCCTGGGAAATCCCACAAATAACTCAACATAAACATGGTCAAACAGGAATGATATCTTTTACACTCAAACTTGCACATCCTCCTATATCCTCAATTCTATTAAAGACACCATATGCTACCCAGAAGCCCATCAGAAACCAGGGAGACCCTCTAGTCTCCTTTCCATCTTTTTGTATAACTCAATTATGTGTATTTTAACTTCAGATATTTCTTCCACTTCTTTTCTCTTCTCCATAACCATTGCCATTGCCTTCACAAAAGGCTTTATTTTCTCTTTTCTTAACAATTGGGATGACTATCTAATTAGTTTCCTTGATTTGAGTCTTGTCTAAACCATCACATAATTTCCTTAACAAAATTCTTCTTCAGTAGCTTCCCATCAGTGATACAGTCTTTTATTATGGTCTGTGTCCAACCTACATTTTGTTTTTCAGTTTCAGTTATTGTGATTCCTGCCCTTCCTCTATGCACCCCACACTACTGCCATCACAACAAATGAATTTCCTTGGATGTACCATTTTCTTTCACACCATCGTGCATTTGTTCTTGTTATTCTCTTTACTGGCATGTGTTCTGTATCCTTCATTTATTGTGTCAAAGCTCAAACTTTGTGTATCTGTGATGCTTTTGCTGGTTACCCCACATAGAGTTGGGTATTCTTTCTTCTATGCTTCATTGCACTAGGTGCAGGCTTTGGTTTGTTTGCATGAATTTGGCCTAGGAAGACTGTGTGAGCCTTTTGGGAAAAAGGTCATATGCTATTTCTTACTTCTTTCTTTCTTTCTTTTTTCTTTCTTTCTTCTTCTTCTTTTTAATCAATGCTCACCCTGATAAGTGTAGTCACCATCTGTCACCACACAATATTATTACAGTATTATTAAGTATATATTCCCTGTGATGTACTTTTCATCCTGGTGACTTATTTTATAACTGGAAGTTTGTACTTTTAATCTCCTATATCTCTTTTGCCCATCATCCCTCTACCTTTCCTCTGGCAACCACCAATTTGGTCTCTGCATTTAAGAGTCTGGTTTTGTTTGTTCATTTGTTTTGTTTTTTGTATTCCACATATAAGTGAAATCATATGGTATTTGTCCTTCTTTTTTTTCACCTAACATAATACCTTCCAGGTCCATCCATATTATCAAAAATGACAGGATCTCATTTTTCTTTATGGCTGTGTATATCTACCACATCTTTATTGATTCATCTATTCATGGTCATGGTCAATGAGTTGCTTCCATATCTTGACTATTGTAAATAATGCTGCAATAAACACAGGGGTGGGTACCTTTTTTAAAAATTTATTTATTTATTTTGAGAGAGTGCATGCATGTGCACACAAGTTGTGTGTGGGGGGCGGTGCACAGAGAGAAGGAGAGAGAGAATCTTAAGCAGGTCCTGCACTGTCAGTGCAGAGCCTGATATGGGGCTTGATCTCACAAACTCTAAGATATGATCTGAGCTGAAATCAAGCGTTTGGCACTTAACCGACTGAACCACCCAGGTGACCCATGGGTGGATATATCTTTTTGAATTAGTGCTTTTGTTTTCTTTGAATGAATACCCAGTAGTGGAATTACTGGGTTATGTGGTATTCCTATTTTTAATTTTTGGGGGGAACTTCCATACTGTTTTCCACGCTGGTTACACCAATTTACATTCCCAGCAGTTCAGAAGAGTTGCCTTTTCTCCCCATTCACATCAATCCTTGTTATTTCTTGTCTTTTTGATACTAGCCATTCTGACAGGTGTGAGGTGATATCTCACTGTGGTTTTGATCTGCATTTCCCTGATGAGTAGTGATGTTGAGCACCTTTTCATGTGTCTGTTGGCCAACTGACATTTCGAAAAATGTCTGTTCACATCCTCTGCCCATTTTAATTGGATTGTTTTTCTTGGTGTTCAGTTGTATCAGTTCTTTACATATTTTAGATATTAACCCCATATTGGATATATCATTTGCAAATATCTTCTCCCAGTCACGAGGCTGCCTTTGTTTTGCTGATGGTTTCCTTTGCTGTGCACAAACTTTTTTTCTTGGTGTAGTTCCAATAGTTTATTTTTGCTTTTGTTGCCCTTGCCTGAAATATTCATAAATATATGGCTAAGGGCAATGTCCAAGAGATTACTGTCTATGTTTTCTTTTAGGAATTTTATGTTTTTAGGTCTCATATGTAGGTCTTTAATCCATTTTGAATTTATTTTTGTGTATGGTGTAAGAAAGTGGCCCAGTTTCCATCTTTTGCCTGTTGCTGTCTGGTTTTCCCCGCAGCATTTGTTGAAAAGACTCTTTTTCCCTATTGTATATTCTAATTATTTTTACTGAAGTATAATTAACAGTGTTATATTAGTTTCAGCTGTACAACATATTGACCTGACAATTCTATACATTACTCAACATTCACCATAAGTGTAGTCATAATCTATTGCCATATAATTACAATATTATTGACTATATTCCTTATGCTATGCTTTTTTTCATCTTGTGATTTATTTATGGTATAACTGGAAGTTTGTTCCCTTTATATATTTTATCCACACCTTCCCCCAACTCTGGCAACCATTAGTTCTCTGTATTGGAAGCGTCTTGTTTGCTCATTTTTTTTTCTTACATTCCACATACAAGTGAAATCATACGGTATTTGTCTTTCTCTGTCTGACTTCTTTCGCTTAGCATAATATCTTCTGGTTTTTAAATCATTTTCCCTAACATGATAACTGGCTTGGAGGGGTGCTAAGCATGTGTATTTTTGGATGACTGAAGTGAATAGATAATAAAAAAAAGACTTAAAATATAAACTTGGTGAATTTGAACAGAATGGATGAGGGTGGTGGGTGTTATTTGTGTTACTGTTTGATATCTGAGAAGCTTCTTCAGAGTAAGGGTATGGTGGTGAGTGAGTACCCATTCATTGTGCCTTGGACTTCATCTGGATACCAATTTTTACCCTCCCCTACTACAGCTGCAACACTTAAGAGTCATTTCTACTCCATTTACCCAATCACCCACACCAATTTTTTTTCAGTCCATTAGGAGTCTGAGTCAGATAATTGGGTGGCTGAAAGTCTTAGGGCTGAAATTCCTATTAGGAAGATAAACCAGGAGAGAAAATTCAAGCACCTGCTTTTCAAATAATAATTACATAATTTTTGAAGACTTAGGGTCTGTTCAGTAGTAAGAAACTATTTAGGAAATCATATTAGAGGCCTTACTTGTGCATAAAAGAAAGGTGATGATGGCGATAAGAGGCACAATAAACTGCTAGAAGAACTCTATTACTATATTTTTGGGAAAAGTATAATTGACCATTGGCAGGACTGACATTTAAATCAGATTTTCTCTTCCATTCACTTACATTCTTTAAATCCAGCTTGCTGCTCATTGAATTGAAATACTGTACTATCTAACCTTGTTACTTTACTGAAATTCACCTGGTGGTTAAATATTTTCGATGCCTTTAACATTCTTTAACAAGTGTAATTAAATGATGCTTAACCTTTGACACAACATTTTCTTTGCTTTTAAGAATTAAGATAGGCCAATGTACTTAATGTAGTTGTGGTCACAGAATAGAATAACAAAAGCAACAGGAAAGGCTCAAAAGAGAACGTTAGTGTTGGAGGGAAGGGCTCATCAGGTAAAGTTTTTATGCCAAC
Organism: Neofelis nebulosa; assembly: GCF_028018385.1. Lineage (NCBI taxonomy): Eukaryota > Metazoa > Chordata > Mammalia > Carnivora > Felidae > Neofelis > Neofelis nebulosa. Next base: position 48,444,160 of record NC_080784.1, read on the forward strand.
TGCCCTCTTTCTTTCTTTCTGGTCTTTGTATAAACTAAATTTTCATAGACTTGCCATTTTACATAAACAGCAACCAGTATATATGTACTATACCACTAAAAATATCTCTACAGTGTGTTTTTCTTTTTTAGGGGGTGGTGGTGACGGGATGGTGGCAAAGAAAGTCTATGTGAAGAGCGGTGAAACATCAATGGTAGCACTAGGTGAATGCTGATGAGAAACAGATATATCAGACAAGTAAGTCAATGGGAAAGTCATGATTAGCACCACAAGGATATTGGAACTTCCAGCTGTGACAGAGAGCTTTCTTAATTCCTGGGTTCACTGCCCGCTAGAAAATATGTTTTCACAACTAACCAATCCATCAATCATTCATCTACTCATTGTGCTGGATGTTATGTAGAATCAACCACAAATCAAGCATAAAATACTACCTATCTACTAAGAGCTTATGGCTTTTCTAGGAAGGCAAGACATGATGGAAATTTTCTCCAAAGAGGAAGTGAAAATATCTGGCTGTTTATTTTTTATTTTTATTTTTTTAATATTTTGCGGTCTATGGAGTATTCTGGAAAAGAAGTGGGGTAGAAGAGTTCACTGAAAGTGGGTAGGAAGTTGGGTTCAAAAGCTAGGATGACTGAGATTAAAAAAAAGCTCCAGGAAGAAACAGGGGGGCGGTTGGAAGATGGCAGCATAGGAGGATGCTGGGCTCACCGCGCGTCCTGCTGATCACTTAGATTCCACCTACACCTGCCTAAATAACCCAGAAAACCGCCAGAGGATTAGCAGAACGGAGTCTCCGGAGCCAAGCGCAGATGAGAGCCCCACAGAAGAGGGTAGGAAGGGCAGCGAGGCAGTGCACCCTCCATGGACTGGCGGGAGGGAGCTGGGGCAGAGGGGCAGCCTGCTGGCCAAGCAGAGCCCCCGAGTCTGGCTGGCAAAAGCAGAGGGGCCGGCCGGACTGTGTTCCGACAGCAAGCACGACTTAGCGTCTGGGAGGTCATAAGTTAACAGCTCTGCTCGGAAAGCAGGAAGGCTGGAGGACAAAGGGAGGGAGAGCTGCTGAGCTCCCGGATGACAGAGCTCAGTTTGGTGGGGAACAAAGGCGCTTGCCAGCGCCATCTCCCTCACCCATCCCCCAGCCAAAATCCCCAAGGGAACCAGTTCCTGCCAGGGAACTTGCTCGCTCCTCCGCGCAAACACCCAACTCTGTGCTTCTGTGGAGCCAAACCTCCAGCAGCAGATCTGACTCCCTCCCACGGCCACAGGGCCCCTCCTGAAGTGGATCACCTAAGGAGAAGCTAAGCCTGCCCCTCCCGCCCCCGTGCACCTTGCCTACCCACCGCAGCTAATACCCCAGATCCCCAGCACCACAAGCCTGGCAGTGTGCAAGTAGCCCAGATGGGCCACCCCACCCCACAGTGAATCCCACCCCTAGGAGAGGGGAAGAAAAGGCACACACCAGTCTGACTGTGGCCCCAGTGGTGGGCTGGGGGCAGACATCAGGGCTGACTGTGGCCCCGCGCACCAACTCCAGTTATACACCACAGCACAGGGGAAGTGCCCTGCAAGTCCCCACCACTCCAGGGACTATCCAAAATGACCAAACGGAAGAATTCCCCTCAGAAGAATCTCCAGGAAATAACAACAGCTAATGAACTGATCAAAAAGGATTTAAATAATATAACAGAAAGTGAATTTAGAATAATAGTCATAAAATTAATCGCTGGGCTTGAAAACAGTATAGAGGACAGCAGAGAATCTCTTGCTACAGAGATCAAGGGACTAAGGAACAGTCACAAGGAGCTGAAAAACGCTTTAAACGAAATGCAAAACAAAATGGAAACAATGACGGCTCGGATTGAAGAGGCAGAGGAGAGAATAGGTGAACTAGAAGATAAAGTTATGGAAAAAGAGGAAGCTGAGAAAAAGAGAGATAAAAAAATCCAGTAGTATGAGGGGAAACTTAGAGAACTAAGTGATACACTAAAAAGAAATAATATACGCATAATTGGTATCCCAGAGGAGGAAGAGAGAGGGAAAGGTGCTGAAGGGGTACTTGAAGAAATTATAGCTGAGAACTTCCCTGAACTGGGGAAGGAAAAAGGCATTGAAATCCAAGAGGCACAGAGAACTCCCTTCAGACGTAACTTGAATCGATCTTCTGCACGACATATCATAGTGAAACTGGCAAAATACAAGGACAAAGAGAAAATTCTGAAAGCAGCAAGGGATATACGTGCCCTCACATATAAAGGGAGACCTATAAGACTCATGACTGATCTCTCTTTTGAAACTTGGCAGGCCAGAAAGGATTGGCATGATATCTTCAGTGTGCTAAGCAGAAAAAATATGCAGCCGAGAATCCTTTATCCAGCAAGTCTGTCATTTAGAATAGAAGGAGAGATAAAGGTCTTCCCAAACAAACAAAAACTGAAGGAATTTGTCACCACTAAACCGCCCTACAAGAGATCCTAAGGGGGATCATGTGAGAGAAAGTACCAGAGACATCACTACAAGCATAAAACATACAGACATCACAATGACTCTAAACCCGTATCTTTCTATAATAACACTGAATGTAAATGGATTAAATGCGCCAACCAAAAGACACAGGGTATCAGAATGGATAAAAAAACAAGACCCATCTATTTGCTGTCTACAAGAGACTCATTTGAGATCTGAGGACACCTTTAGATTGAGAGTGAGGGGATGGAGAACTATTTACCATGCTACTGGAAGCCAAAAGAAAGCTGGAGTAGCCATACTTATATCAGACAAACTAGACTTTAAGTTAAAGGCTGTAACAAGAGATGAAGAAGGGCATTATATAATAATTACAGGGTCTATCCATCAGGAAGAGCTAACAATTATAAATGTCTATGCGCTGAATACCGGAGCCCCCAAATATATAAAACAATTACTCATAAACATAAGCAACCTTATTGATAAGAATGTGGTCATTGCAGGGGACTTTAACACTCCACTTACAGAAATGGATAGATCATCTAGACACACAGTCAATAAAGAAACAAGGGCCCTGAATGCTACATTGGATCAGATGGACTTGACAGATCTATTTAGAACTCTGCATCCCAAAGCAACAGAATATACTTTCTTCTCGAGTGCACATGGAACATTCTCCGAGATGGATCATATACTGGGTCACAAAACAGCCCTTCATAAGTTTACAAGAATTGAAATTATACCATGCATACTTTCAGACCACAATGCTATGAAGCTTGAAATCAACCACAGGAAAAAGTCTGGAAAACCTCCAAAAGCATGGAGGTTAAAGAACACCCTACTAACGAATGAGTGGGTCAACCAGGCAATTAGAGAAGAAATTTAAAAATATATGGAAACAAATGAAAATGAAAATACAACAATCCAGACGCTTTGGGATGCAGCGAAGGCAGTCCTGAGAGGAAAATACATCGCAATCCAGGCCTATATCAAGAAATAAGAAAAATCCCAAATACAAAATCTAACAGCACACCTAAAGGAAATAGAAGCAGAACAGCAAAAGCAGCCTAAACCCAGCAGCAGAAGAGAAATAATAAAGATCAGAGCAGAAATAAACAGTATAGAATCTAAAAAAACTGTAGAGCAGATCAACGAAACCAAGAGTTGGTTTTTTGAAAAAATAAACAAAATTGACAAACCTCTAGCCAGGCTTCTCAAAAAGAAAAGGGAGATGACCCAAATAGATAAAATCATGAATGAAAATGGAATTATTACAACCAATCCCTCAGAGATACAAACAATTATCAGGGAATACTATGAAAAATTATATGCCAACAAATTAGACAACCTGGAAGAAATGGACAAATTCCTAAACACCCACACGCTTCCAAAACTCAATCAGGAGGAAATAGAAAGCTTGAACAGACCCATAACCAGCAAAGAAATTGAATCAGTTATCAAAAATCTCCCAACAAGTAAGAGTCCAGGACCAGATGGCTTCCCAGGGGAGTTATACCAGACGTTTAAAGCAGAGATAATACCTATCCTTCTCAAGCTATTCCAAGAAATAGAAAGGGAAGGAAAACTTCCAGACTCATTCTATGAAGCCAGTATTACTTTGATTCCTAAACCAGACAGAGACCCAGTAAAAAAAAGAGAACTACAGGCCAATATCCCTGATGAATATGGATGCAAAAATTCTCAGTAAGATACTAGCAAATCGAATTCAACAGCATATAAAAAGAATTATTCACCGTGATCAAGTGGGATTCATTCCTGGGATGCAGGGCTGGTTCAACATTCGCAAATCAATCAACGTGATACATCACATTAATAAAAAAAAAGAGAAGAACCATATGATCCTGTCAATTGATGCAGAAAAGGCCTTTGACAAAATCCAGTACCCTTTCTTAATAAAAACCCTTGAGAAAGTCGGGATAGAAGGAACATACTTAAAGATCATAAAAGCCATTTATGAAAAGCCCACAGCTAACATCATCCTCAATGGGGAAAAACTGAGAGCTTTTTCCCTGAGATCAGGAACACGACAGGGATGCCCACTGTCACTGCTGTTGTTTAACATAGTGTTGGAAGTTCTAGCATCAGCAATCAGACAACAAAAGGAAATCAAAGGCATCAAAATTGGCAAAGATGAAGTCAAGCTTTCACTTTTTGCAGATGACATGATACTATACATGGAAAATCCGATAGACTCCACCAAAATCTGCTAGGACTAATATATGAATTCAGCAAAGTTGCAGGATACAAAATCAATGTACAGAAATCAGTTGCATTCTTATACACTAACAATGAAGCAACAGAAAGACAAATAAAGAAACTGATCCCATTCACAATTGCACCAAGAAGCATAAAATACCTAGGAATAAATCTAACCAAAGATGTAAAAGGTCTGTATGCTGAAAACTATAGAAAGCTTATGAAGGTAATTGAAGAAGATATAAAGAAATGGAAAGACATTCCCTGCGCATGGATTGGAAGAATAAATATTGTCAAAATGTCAATACTACCCAAAGCTATCTACACATTCAATGCAATCCCAATCAAATTTGCACCAGCATTCTTCTCGAAACTAGAACAAGCAATCCTAAAATTCATATGGAACCACAAAAGGCCCCGAATAGCCAAAGTAATTTTGAAGAAGACCAAAGCAGGAGGCATCACAATCCCAGACTTTAGCCTCTACTACAAAGCTGTAATCATCAAGACAGCATGGTATTGGCACAAAAACAGACACATAGACCAATGAAATAGAATAGAAACCCCAGAACTAGACCCACAAACGTATGGCCAACTCATCTTTGACAAAGCAGGAAAGAACATCCAATGGAAAAAAGACAGTCTCTTTAACAAACGGTGCTGGGAGAACTGGACAGCAACATGCAGAAGTTTAAAACTAGACCACTTTCGGGGCGCCTGGGTGGCGCAGTCGGTTAAGCGTCCGACTTCAGCCAGGTCACGATCTCGCGGTCCGTGAGTTCGAGCCCCGCGTCAGGCTCTGGGCTGATGGCTCGGAGCCTGGAGCCTGTTTCCGATTCTGTGTCTCCCTCTCTCTCTGCCCCTCCCCCGTTCATGCTCTGTCTCTCTCTGTCCCAAAAAAAAAAAAAAAAAAAAAAAAAACGTTGAAAAAAAAAAAAAAAAAAAAAAACTAGACCACTTTCTCACACCATTCACAAAAATAAACTCAAAATGGATAAAGGACCTGAATGTGAGACAGGAAACCATCAAAACCCTAGAGGAGAAAGCAGGAAAAGACCTCTCTGCCCTCAGCCGTAGCAATCTCTTACTCGGCACATCCCCAAAGGCAAGGGAATTAAAAGCAAAAATGAATTACTGGGACCTTATGAAGATAAAAAGTTTCTGCACAGCAAAGGAAACAACCAACAAAACTACAAGGCAACCAACGGAATGGGAAAAGATATTTGCAAATGACATATCGGACAAAGGGCTAGTATCCAAAATCTATAAAGAGCTCTCCAAACTCCACACCCAAAAAACAAATAACCCAGTGAAGAAATGGGCAGAAAACATGAATAGACACTTCTCTAAAGAAGACATCCGGATGGCCAACAGGCACATGAAAAGATGTTCAACGTCACTCCTTATCAGGGAAATACAAATCAAAACCACACTCAGATATCACCTCAGGCCAGTCAGAGTGGCCAAAATGAACAAATCAGGACACTATAGATGCTGGAGAGGATGTGGAGAGACGGGAACCCTCTTGCACTGTTGGTGGGAATGCAAATTGGTGCAGCCGCTCTGGAAAGCAGTGTGGAGGTTCCTCAGAAAATTAAAAATAGACCTACCCTATGACCCAGCAATAGCACTGCTAGGAATTTACCCCAGGGACACAGGAGTACTGATGCATAGGCGCACTTGTACCCCAATGTTTATAGCAGCACTCTCAACAATAGCCAAATTATGGAAAGAGCCTAAATGTCCATCAACTGATGAATGGATAAAGAAATTGTGGTTTATATACACAATGGAATACTACGTGGCAATGAGAAAGAATGAAATATGGCCTTTTGTAGCAACGTGGATGGAACTGGAGAGTGTGATGCTAAGTGAAATAAGCCATACAGAGAAAGACAGATACCATATGGTTTCACTCTTATGTGGATCCTGAGAAACTTAACAGAAACCCAGGGAGGAGGGGAAGAAAAAAAAAAAGAGGTTAGAGTGGGAGAGAGCTAAAGCATAAGAGACTGTTAAAAAGTGAGAACAAACTGAGGATTGATGGGGGGTGGGAGGGAGGGGAGGGTGGGTGATGGGTATTGAGGAGGGCACCTTTTGGGATGAGCACTGGGTGTTGTATGGAAACCAATTTGACAATAAACTTCATATATTGAAAAAAAAAAAAAAAAGCTCCAGAGAAACATTTGATACTCAAGGGACACATACAAGAGGGAAACAGTGACCACTCTCTTTTCCCCTTGGAGTTTCTCTGTGAAGCTGTCACCTAATAATGATTAGAATGTTATTAGTAACAATAATGTAATTGTCACAACCTAATTAGCTGGCTAATTCAAATAAGATTACACATTTAAAAATGTTTCTGATTACGACTGACTTGAACCTCCATTTGACAGTAGGGCAGAATTGTCTGTGAAACGAATGATGCTTACTCTGCATCACGGTAAAACAATGGAGGATATAATAAATCCGCGGGAGGGCTGCTTCACTGATGTGGCTTATACTCTAAGTAATCAGTGTAGTATTGGTCCAACCAATCTACAGCTATCTGAAGCTATCTTGTTCACTGGTATGATGATGTTCTTTCTGTTCCAAACACTTGTAGAAGCCTCAGTGGTTTTCAATAGGAAAAATCCATTTGCCCGTTGATTTTCTTTAGCTTGCCTTCTTGTCCAAAGCTCATCCAATGACTGTAATTGGCCTTTAGCCTACATAAAAAAATCTGATCACAGTTTCTTTTCCTGGGTCAGTAGGTGACTACGACTCTTACATTTATATAACGATAGGATTCTACTTGAGTTATTCTTCCTTGATCGAAGTACAGTTAAAGGTAACATGTGATCTCCATTTGGACAACTTTCAGTGACAACTTGTCTTGAAAATAGAAATATAATATGCAAACACTGTAGTCTTTAGCTGTGATTTATTGAATGCCCACTATATACTGACCTTGAAGTGGGCCATATCTCATTTAACGTGTGATCCCTATCTGTAGACACAGGCCACAAAACTATTAAAAAAACTTTCCAAATAGAACTGTAATTTCCAATTACAATCTTTCTGATTTCAAACAGTATGTTCTTTCCTCCATGTCAGAATCCTTCATACTGATAGTACACTAAATACAGTTGGAATTTCTGCCCTAGCATACAGATCAGTGACAAGACTATTTCTTAATGTGAATATTTAGAGTGTGGGCCATTAAAATATTTTCTAAAAGACAGCATAGTTCTTTACCAATTTTAGAAGAAAGAATATACTGGATAGAGCTGGATAATTAGTGCTCGGAAGTATTTAGGACTAACATGGCACACACCCTCAAAAATATATCTGTAAAAAAATCAATATACACAAATGTAGAAAGGTCCTAAAAGATTCACTGATTTGGTAAGCATTGAATAAATGTCCACTGTGTGCCAGACACTGAAAGAGATGCCAAGGATATAAAGGCATGATCCTTGTTCTCAAAAAAACAAACACAAACAACCCCCCACACCCAGTATAATGGCTAAAGTGAGTCTTTGAATCATCTCAGCAAAGAAAGAAAATGACAATTTGAGATGACCAACTATCTTGGCAGACAGGACCTACACACGGGACAGTTTATTATAATTACTAAAAGATTAGAAAAAAATAACACCCTTCTAGAAAATGTTTCATACTTTCTCCTCTCTCTTAAATGCTCTCAGCTTATAGCTTATTTAATAATGCTCTGAGTAAATCTAAATAATCAGAATAAAATTTCCACAATGTCCTGTCACTTCACTTACCATACTAGGTACTCCTAACATTAGAATTCATCTCATCTCCCCAAGGACATCACTATGGTAATTTACCCTCACCCAAAGTCACTAATAATTTTATTTTTTCTTTAATTTTTAAATTTATTTTTTTTAATTTTTTTTATTTTCTGAGAGAGAGGAGGGGCAGAGAGAGAGGGAGACAGAGGATCCCAAGCAGGCTCTCTGCCGCCAGTAGAAAGCCTGATGCGGGGCACAAACCCCAAAACCGCGCTATCGTGATGTGAGCCAAAGTCTGACACTTAACTGACTGAACCACCCAGGTGCCCTTTTCTTTACTTTTTTACAGAATTAATTATTTTAGAGTAATTTTAGATTCACCCGAAAATTGAGATAAAGGTACAGAAATTTCCCATAGATTCCCTGGCCCTTTCCCCATACCAACATCATTCTCCAGAGTGGTGCATTCATTAAACTGATTGACCTATGTTGACATATAATTACCCAAACTCTACAGTTGGTGTTACTCTTGGTGTTGTCTATTCTATGGATTTTGACAAATATTATAATGATGTGTATCATTATTATAATACTTTTTAGAGTATTTTCTCTCTCCTAAAAATCTATGTTGTATCTATTCATCCTTCCTCCACCCCAACCTTTGGCAACAACTGACTTTTTACTGTCTTCACGGTTTTGTCTTTTCCAGAAGGTTGTATTTTTGGGTTATATACAGAAGGTAGGCTTATCAGATTGGCTCCTTTCATTTAGTAATATGCATTTATATTTCCTTCAGTGAAAGGTAAGGACAATCCACCTTATTTGGGGAACTTGAATAGAGGGATAATTGAAAGTAGTGCTAATTATTTCCTAATTTCCCACCCATATATCAAGGGTAGAATTATCATATAGACATTCTGTTCTTGTGAAGTATGTATCTTACAGCAAATGTGATGCTTGTTAAAAGCTTCTTCTGAATCTGACATGATTTTATTATGTGCAGAGCCAAGTCTTTAGGGCTCTATCTGAACAGGGTGGAAATAATGATACTCCCACAAGCTCTAGTGTATAACTATGGCTTTGCTGCCATATTTGGCTCTTAGCAGTCCCCACATACATACACACAAAGCTTCTAGCTTATTCTTCCACTCTAAGGTACTTCAGAAATAAGAACTTACCTTCTCTTTGGCTTATGTCCTCTGAAGTAGAGATATAATTTCACTGAGGATTAAATAAGTTTAGTAAATAACATTATTTTTCTCTCTAACTCGAGTTAGCCAGTAGAAATTTACTCTCAGAACAGTCAACATACCATTTTTACCATTTCTTCTATTCCAGGAGTAAAGCTGATGATGGATATTAGGATATTGTTATTGTAAATGTCCCTGGTTTTATATATTGTATCTTCATTCTCAAGTTCAAGCATGTCAATAGTACTTTAAATTTTTACTTGCTATTTCCAAATTACTATGTCATCATTTACCTGGTGTTATTGAGGCTATGAACTATTTAAGAAAATTATCTTTTTTTTTTTTTGGTTCACCCACAAAGCCTAATCAAATTTTAATATCTAACAAATAATATTCAGTGTTTAATGAATCCCAGATTAAAACACTACAATCTTGCTTACAAAATGATAAACATTAACCAATAGCATTTCTCTATATCTCTCTCAGAAGCCACAGAACCTTCCTGTGAGTCTTTGTAAAAGTAAGGTGTTGGCTTCAATATGGAGCAAATCTTAGGTTTGTGGACTAGTCTCCCAAAGTGGTACCACCCCCCCCCCCGCCCTTAGACACATGTGATGAAGAAACTTATTTCATTTTGAGGCAAGAACAAACCAACAAAATTGAGGAGAGAGAGAGAGAGAGAGAGAAGTTATAATTTGGTATGAGTCCTAGACATACATGTCGAGGAAGAAATAAAGCATTTAAGTGTAACAAAGTGACTGCACCTTCCAAGGGGCCCAGATTCCCAGGTCTGACTGAATCTTTGAAAATGGACTCCATTTATTTACTGAATTTCACTTTGGAAGTGAAAACAAAGCTTGCATGTCCTTTCTTGATTCTAGTACTTTCATCAGGACTGGGCTTGCTTGGGCTGTATCTCAAGAAAGGGATTTCACTGGTCCACTTTACCAACAGGAGTCAACACTCCTAATCATCATTTCACTTAATCTAGTTCATTAAGCATTCAAGGCAATCAGAAGGTTAAATTACACAGAACAAACACCAGTGACTGGTGTACATGTAATAGGAGGAGGAGGTGTCCCTGGAGGGCAGAGAGTGGCAGGGCTGGTAATTTTGTGAATTGTATCATTAATAAAATATATTTTATTCTATTTGATGCTGACTTTAGGAAGGTTCCTGTGTGATGATTACATTTTTAAGCAGGCAATTTTTTTTATGGCTTTACCCAAGGCTAAAGGGAAATCTAATACAAAATTCAGGAAGACTTCGCTGAAATGCCCATTAAAATTTTATTTGTGTCCTTTTAGGAGTTTTTAAGAGCTGTAAATTCAAAGCTGCCCATGACAGAAAAAATGTAACTTTAACAATTGCATAACTCATGGGGAACCTTTCAAAGTACGACAGTAAGCTTTTATTTTCCTGGTTAATAATATTTAAAGAAAATTTATGTTTAGGATGAGATAACTATCTTATTGGCAATTAGATTTTTTCAAGTTAATTGAAAGACAAATTTACTTATATCATCTTTTTACATATCACAAGCCTTCAAGAGTGCTTTGCCGTTAATTAATTATGAAGTCCTTAACCTGTGTAATTATAGTTTTAGTGACATCACCCCTTCTATTTTTATGAATTATATAGAAAACTGTGTTCTACAACATATGAAAGAAGATAAACTTGGCATCATTCAGAGAAAGTACTGCCTCTATCTCCCAGCATACAATAGATCCTAAGGACTAATTGAAAGAAAAAGGATAGAAATGGGACAGCTTCCCTGTGTTTCTAGAAGCTTCATAATGCAAAATAACCATTTTAATTTCAATCAACCATCAAACTGTCACACATCAGTTTATATTTCTCAAGCCAACATTTAATGAGCTCCTTCTGTGTGAAAGACCCTACTCTGCGCACTATATACAAAGTTGACTAAGACAGGATCTCTGACCAAGCGTTTGTAATCTATAGAAGAAATAAACAACATTTGTTCACAAATATCCCTAACATCCCATACAAAGCAAGCCAAAGGCAAAACTCAGGAGGACTTCCTGGTAGAAAGGCAGCCCTGGGTCAGATGTTAGTGTGATGGCTAAGGGTATGGGTTCTAGAATCAGAACACCTGGGTTTAAATACTAAAATCACCAATATGTTATTTGATAATTATCATCTCTTGCTTTAGTTTCCTTGCCTGAAAAACTGGGAAAACCAATGTTACCTCAAAGGATTGTTGTGAAAATAAAAAGAGATACTATGTATATAGCTCTTAATCTAGAGGCTGACACATTATAAATCCTCAATACATAAGGGTTATTCTAATTATTCAACATTTAAAATTGCTCATTACTTATACTTGAGATCCATCTTCCATTGGTTGGAAAAATTAATACTTGGCCATAAATGCTTATTTGTTTTAAATGTGTGAATGGAACAAGCAAAAATCTATCCACAAATAGAACTGAGGGGGAAACAAAAAATAGATACACATAGCCCAGTGGGAGGTGTTAAGTTCCATAATGAAAAATAAAGAAGGGAGTTAGAGATGTTGAAAGATTCCAGTTATAAATAAGATGATCATGGCGGACCTCACTGATAATACATTTAAGTAAGAATCTGAATGAGGAACACAAGGCACACCACTATCTGAGGAAGATATTCCAGGAAATAGGAACACTGTATCAAAAAGTCCAGCAGAATAAACAGAGGTGGTAAGAGATAAGATTTGAGAAGTAATGGATGAGGGTGATTGTGTAGGACCTTCTAGGCTCTTGAAAGATTTCTGACCTTTACCTTAAGTTGGGAGGAAAGCCATTGGAGGGTTTGGAGCAGAGAAGTAACATGATGTAGATGGCTTGACTGCATATTGGGGTTTGGCAAAGAGAAAAAATGGAGACAAGTTATAAAAGTATGTCAATAATTCAGGGAAGATCAAATGGCTGCTTTGGCAGGGGGCTTATATTGTGGTGGAGACAAGAGGTTTTCCCAACCAATACTCTGACAGATTTTCCTAAGGTGCCTGAGGCGCACACTTGCCACCAATGGAAACGGAGACTGTGAGTGGAGTATGTGTACAGGGGAAGCTCATATGCTCGGCTAGGGATGGGTTACATTTGAAATGCCTATTTACCGATGGGTGTGCTGAGTGCAACCATTGGGAGTTGGAATTACAAGTCTGGAATTCAGAGAGACAAAGCTGGCATACAAATTTGGGAGACATCGGCATACAGTTGCTATTTAAAGGTAGCATGAAATCATGTAATGAGGAGAATAAATACAAAAGGGTAGAGGTCCAAAGAGTGAGTCCTAGATTACCTAGAAGGCAAGGAGATGAGGGAAAACCAGATGAAGAGACTGAGAAGCAGAGGCCAGAGAAGGAAAAGGCAAAAGAGAGTATGATATCCTTCCAGTCAAACAAAGGAAATATTTTCAAGAGGAAGGAGTGATTGCTTATGCAAAGTATTAGTGTTGCATCAAGTAAGGTAACTGAGAATTATTCATCAGACCTACCAACATGGAGGGCTTGTATGAATCTGATACGAGCAATTTCAGAAGAGTATTGCAGGCAAAAAGCTCTCCTGGGTGGGGGGCGGGGACACTGGGGAAATGGGAGGAACATAACTGCAGTGAGAATGTCTCTTTAAACAAGTTTTCTTGGAAAGGGGAAGAGAGAAATGATTTCTGAAAGGGATGCCGAGTTAAGAGAATGGCAGCATGGGTGGCTGTGAGTGGGAAAGATGCATTAAAACAGGAAGTTATGAATTATGGTTTCTGGGTTCAGGTAGGAAGCTTGGCAGTTGCCACTCCTTCCTGGTAACAAGTAAAAATCTGAACAGACCGAAAAATCAGCAACTTTTCTAGGACCCATAAAAGAGGAAGACACAGGACAACCACTGCCCCCAATATTGGAGAGACAGGCAAATACAGAGAATAACAATTTACTGGAGCAGAGACTCATGTGGAAACTGCTGCAGGGAATAAGTGCCAGGGCAGAGAAACCTTGAACTGTAATTGAACTACTGGAGGCATAGTATGCATAATTCTGAGAGTTAAAAACTCTAGCAGGGACCTAATCATAGGGAGGCCCCCCAAATACTGTGAAATTTACCTCCAGGAACTCAACTAGATTCCCATGGTAAATAATAAAGAAAAATACCCTTCAAGCGTCTGGCAGGGAGAAGGGAAAAGGAACCATTTTGAAATAATGAGAGCACTCTGTCCTTCCTAACAAGGTCTACCCTCAAGAGAAACTAATTAACCAGAACCTAATCTGCTGGTGTTTTATCAGGGCCTAATTGACCTGCGGGAAGGGAAATACCCAACTCCAGCCCACTCTAGCCATCTTCTCCTACCCAAGAGGAGAGTAAATAAACTGAGAAACATGTGTGAATTTCACGGTCCAGACTCCCAGCCTCACAAAAAGGCTGAGATCTAACCATTGAACTACACAGAGCTTTTTCTCCCCTCACACCTCACCACCACATGACTAAAGGCCTACTGAACTGCAGTTTCTTTTATTCAGTACCGCATGTCTGGCTACCAAAAAAAAGAAAAAAAATTGAAGACATATCCAAATGCAGAAAAACACAGTTTGAAGAGACAGAACAATCCTGAGAACTAGACATGGTATGGATGTTTGAATTATTAGATGAGGAATTTGAAACAACCATGATCAATATGATACGGGCTCAGGTGGATAAAGTAGACAGATGCAGGAACCAATGGGCAACGTGTGCAGAGATACAGAAATTCTAAGAACTAAAAAGAAATGCTAAAGGTGAAAAAAAAATACTGTAACAGAAATAACGAATACCTTTCAAAGGCTTAGAAATGGATAGAGCTGAAAAGAGACTCTCTGAGCTTGAAGATATCTCAGTTGGAACTTCAAAAACTGAAAAGCAAAGAGAACAAGGACTAAAAACCAAACCAGACAATACAGTATATCCAAGGACTGTGTGACAACTACAGAAGGTGGGACATACACACATGGGAACATAAAAAGGAGAAGGAAGAGAGACAGGAACAGAAGAAATGTTTCAATCACTAATGACTGACAAATACCCCAGATCAATGTTAGACATTGAACCAGAGATACAGGACACTGAGAGTAGGATAAATGCTAAATGCAAAACACAACACAACAAAACAAAACAAAACAAAACAAAAGCAAAACAAAACACCACCACAAGTGCCAATAACAATTCCCCCAAATTCTACACTAAGAATATAATTTTCAAATTACCAAAGAAAAAAAACCAAAAAACAAAAACAACAAATAAAAAATGCCAAAGGGAAGAAAACACACCTTACTTATAGAAAAACAAAGATAAATACATCTGAATTCTCCTCAGAAACTATGCAAGCAAGAGGAGAGTGGGGTAAAATATTAAAAATAGTAAGAGGAAAAAAAGCACCAACCTAAAATTCTGTATCCTACAAATATCCTTTAAAAGTGAAGAAGAAAAGATTTTCTCAGACCAACAAATGAGGGAATTTGTTGTTAGTAGAATTGCCTTGAAAGAAATGTTAAAAGTACTTTATGTATACAAGATATGTAAAGTATATAAAACTTGGATCTACACACAAAAAAGAAGAACATGAAAGAAGGATTAAGGGATTAAAAGATTAAGGGTAAAAAAAACCCTTATTTTTCTTATTCTTAATTGATCTAATAGATAAGTTTGTTCAAAATAACAAGAGTAGCAACATACTCCATGTGTACTTATGTATGCATCATATCTATATATTCGTATATATAAGTGAAATAAATGACAATGAACAGGTTGGGAAAAAAGAATTAGGATTATTTTGGTATTATAGGGTACTTACACTACCTGTGAAGTGGTATAGTGTTTTGTTTTTGTTTTTGTTTTTGTTTTTTTTTGAGAGAGAGAGAGAGAGAGGGAGGGAGGGAGGGTACAAGTAAGCAAGGGGCAGAGAGAGAGACAGAGAGAGAATCCCACGAGGGGCAGACAGGGGGAGAGAGAGATAGAGAGACAGAGAGACAGAGAGACAGAGAGAGAGAGAAGTAGGGCTCACCTGAAGTGGGGGGCTTCTGTTTACCTGAAGTGGGGTTTGTGCTCACCCAATTTGGGACTCAAACTCATGAACCATGAGATCATGACCTGAGCTGAAGTCAGATGTTCAACAACTGAGCCACCCAGGCACCCTAGCTGTTTTTATTAATTAAATTAAATTAAATCAAATTAAATTAAATTAAATTAAATTAAATTAAATTAAATTAAATTAAATTAAATTAAATTCCAATACAGTTAACATAGAGTGTTTTATTAGTTTTAGGTGTACAATATAGTGATTCAACAATTCCATATATTTCTGGTGCTCATCAGGAAAAGTGCACTCCTTAATCCCCATCAGCTATTTCACTGAACCCCCTCCCCACCTCCTCCTCTATGGTAACCATCAGTTTGTTCTCTATTGTTAAGACTCTGTTTCTTGGTTTATCCCCTCTCTCTTTCTTCTTTTTTTCCACTTTGCTCTTTTGTTTCTTAAATTCTACATATGAATCAGATCATATGACATTTGTCTCTGAAATGAGAAAGCTTAGTTAGCATAACATTCTCTAGCTCCATCCATGTTGTGAATGGCAAGATTTCATTCCTTTTTATGGCTGAATAATAATGTACATACATACACATACATACACCACCTCTTCTTATCCATTCATCTGGTATAGTGTTATTTGAAATTGGATTTGAATTGCTTGTGATGTGCATTGTAAACCCTAATGCAACTATTTAAAAAAAGTTAAAAAAAGGAACCATAATTGATATGCTAACTGAAAGGAGAGAAAATGGAAACATAAAATATTCAATCAAAACCATTGAAGGCAGAAAAAGAGTGAAAGGCAGGAACAAAGAACATGGACAACAAATAGAAAACAGTAACAAATATAGTAGATATTAATCCAACAATATTAATAATCATTGTGAACATCAATGGTCTAAATACACCACTTAAAAGATAGGGATTGTCATATAACAGGTCCAATTTTCCAACAAGTCTTTTTTTAATAATTAAAAAAAAATTAATGTTTATTTTTTGAGAGAGAGAGAGTGTGAGAGAGCGGGGGAGGGGCAGAGAGAGCAGGAGACACAAAATCTGAAGCAGGCTTTAGCCTCCGAGCTGTCAGCACAGAGCCCCATGGGGGGCTTTAACTCAGGAACCATGAAATCATGACCTAAGCCGAAGTAGAATGCCCAAAGGACTGAGCCACCCAGGTGCTCCCAATTTTCCAACGATTCTTAACACGTATGTACCTAACACTAGAACATCCAACTACACGTAGAAAAACTAATAGAACTGTAAAGACAAATAGATAAATTCTTTACTCTAATTGGAGACTTCAATATTGTTCTATTTGAAATAGACAAATCCAGCAGCCAGATAATTAGTTAAGAGATAGTTGAACTCAACACACCAGTAATCCACTGGATATGACATTTATATACTGCTTTCGCCAACAATACACATCTTTTCCAGTTCATATGGAACATTCACCAATGTAGACCACATTACAGGCCATGAAACACACCTTAACAAATCTGAGAGAATAGAAATCACACAATACCTGCTCTCAATTCACAAAAAAATTAAATTAGAAATCAGTAACAGAAAGATATCTGAAAATTCCCCCAAATATGTGGAGATTAAACAACACACTTTTTTTTATTATTTCCAAACGTTTTTTTTTTCAATATATGAAATTTATTGTCAAATTGGTTTCCATACAACACCCAGTGCTCATCCCAAAAGGTGCCCTCCTCAATACCCATCACCCACCCTCCCCTCCCTCCCACCCCCCATCAACCCTCAGTTTGTTCTCAGTTTTTAACAGTCTCTTATGCTTTGGCTCTCTCCACTCTAACCTCTTTTTTTTTTCCCTTCCCCTCCTCCCTGGGTTTCTGTTAAGTTTCTCAGGATCCACATAAGAGTCAAAACATATGGTATCTGTCTTTCTCTGTATGGCTTATTTCACTTAGCATCACACTCTCCAGTTCCATCCACGTTGCTACAAAGGGCCATATTTCATTCTTTCTCATTGCCATGTAGTACTCCATTGTGTATATAAACCACAATTTCTTTATCCATTCATCAGTTGATGGACATTTAGGCTCTTTCCATAATTTGGCTATTGTTGAGAGTGCTGCTATAAACATTGGGGTACAAGTGCGCCTATGCATCAGTACTCCTGTGTCCCTGGGGTAAATTCCTAGCAGTGCTATTGCTGGGTCATAGGGTAGGTCTATTTTTAATTTTCTGAGGAACCTCCACACTGCTTTCCAGAGCGGCTGCACCAATTTGCATTCCCACCAACAGTGCAAGAGGGTTCCCGTTTCTCCACATCCTCTCCAGCATCTATAGTGTCCTGATTTGTTCATTTTGGCCACTCTGACTGGCCTGAGGTGATATCTGAGTGTGGTTTTGATTTGTATTTCCCTGATAAGGAGTGGCGCTGAGCATCTTTTCATGTGCCTGTTGGCCATCCGGATGTCTTCTTTAGAGAAGTGTCTATTCATGTTTTCTGCCCATTCCTTCACTGGGTTATTTGTTTTTCGGGTGTGGAGTTTGGAGAGCTCTTTATAGATTTTGGATACTAGCCCTTTGTCCGATATAAACAACACACTTTTAAGTAACACAAAGAATCAAGAGAAATGCTTAAAATATTTTAATTTTTAATGTTTACTTATTTTTAGAGAGAGAGACAGGGCATGAGCAGAGGAGGAGCAGAGAGAATGGAAGACCCAGAATCCAAAGCAGGCTCCAGGCTCTAAGCTATCAGTACAGAGCCCAATGCGGGGCTCAAACTAACAAACTGCAAGATCATGACCTGAGCCAAAGTCAGACGCTTAACTGAGCCACCCCTAATATATTTTGAACGAAAGCACAACTTACCAAAACTGGTGAGATGTAGTGAAAGCATTGCTTAGATAAAAACTTATAGCATCGAGTGCATATATTAGAAAGAAGATCTAAAATCAATCATCTAAGCTTCCACATTAGCAAACTAGAAAAAGAAGATCAAAATAAATCCAGAGCAAGCAGAAGAAAAGAAATAATAAGAATTAATGCAGAAAGCAATGAAATTAAAAATAGAAAATCAATAGCAAAAATAAATAAAACTAAAAGCTAGTCCTTTGAGAAGATCAATAAAATCCCTCAGCATCTAACCAGACTAAGAAAACTAGGGACACAATAGAGAGAGGACACAAGCTACTAATATCAGAAATGAAAGATGGAACATCAGTACACATTCCATAGGAATTATGAGACTAATGAAGAAATACTATGAACAACTTTATGCCCATACATTTAATAACCTAGATAAAATGAACCAATTTATTGAAAGAATTTGCAAAAATTCACACTAGAAGATATAGAGAATTTAATTAAGTCCATATCTATTCAAGAAACTGAATCAATAATTAATAACCTTCCCAAAGGTAAAACACTATGCTCCGATGGGTTTACTAGTGAATTCTACTAAATATTTAAGGACACAATTATTCCAATACTCTACAATATCTTTTGGAACACAGAAACAGAGGGAATACTTCCCAACTCATTCTATGAGGCCAGCATTATTCTAATACCCAAACCAGAAAAAAAAAAGGAAGAAAACTACAAACTAATAGCTTTCATGAATATAGATATAATAAAATATTATTGAAATATTAAATATTAAAAATAATTATACAACATGACCAGATTTATCTCAAGTATGCAAGGCTCAACATTCAAGAAACAATGTAATCCACCACATCAACAGGCTGTAGAAGAAAACTCACATGATTATGTCAATAGATGAAGAAAAGCATTTGACAAAATTCAACATCCATTCATAATAAAAACTCCTTATAATCTAAAAATAGAAAGGAACTTTCTCAACTTGATAAAGAATATCTACAAAAAGCCTACAGCTAACATCATATTTAATGGTGAGAAACTTGAAGCTTTCTACTAACATCAGGTATAAGGTAAAAATATCCCTTCTCACCACTCCTTTTCAACATGTTAGTAGAAGTCCTTGCCAATGTAATAAGGCATAAAAAGGAAAAATAAAAAGGATACAAATCTGAAGGGAAGAAATAAAAAAAAATCCTTATTTACAAATGACAATCATTTATGGAGAAAATCTGAAAGAATTTACAAACAAAACCCAAAAAAACCCTCCTGGAACTAATAAACAATTACAGTAAGGTCACAGAATAAAAAGTTAATATTCAAAAGTCAATTGCTTTCCTATATACCACCAATTAACACCAATTAACAAGTGGATGTTGAAATTGAAACATGATGCCATTTATATTAGCATCCACATATTAAATTCTCATGAATAAATCTAACAAAATATTTACAAGATCTGTATGAGGATAACTACAACACTATGATGAATGAAATCAAAGGACAGCTTAATAAATGGAGAGATATTCCATGTTTATGAATGGGAATACCCTAATTGTAAAGATGTCTTTTACTCTTACCTTGATCTATAGATTCAATATAATCCTAATAAACATCTCATCAAGTTATTTGTAGATATTGACAAACTTATTCTGAAGTTTATATGACATAGCAAAAGACCCAGAATAGCCCACACAAGACTGAAGGAGAAGAAGAAAGTTGGAAGATCTTTGAAAACGGAGCAAACACAATACGATGGAGCAAAGGTAGACTTTTGAGAAAATGGTTCTAGAACAACTGGACATCCACACAATAAACAAAAACAAGACTAAGGCCAGACATTACACTCTTTACAAAATTAACTCCAAAGGATAATAGACCTATATGTGAAATGCAAAGCTATGAAACTCATGAAAGACAACATAGAAGAAAACCTAGATGACCTTGGGTATAGTAATAGCTTTTTAGATACAACAAAAAAGGCACAATCTATGAAAGCAATAATTGATAAGCTGGGCTTCATTAAAGTTAAAAACTTCTAATCTGTGAAAGTGTTAAGAG
The DNA here is from genome assembly GCF_028018385.1 of Neofelis nebulosa. Classification (NCBI taxonomy): domain Eukaryota; kingdom Metazoa; phylum Chordata; class Mammalia; order Carnivora; family Felidae; genus Neofelis; species Neofelis nebulosa. The sequence continues at coordinate 48,464,750 of NC_080784.1, forward strand.
AATAAGAAGATGAGGTACAGACTAGGCAAAACACACCTCTGATAAAGGATTGTTATACAAAATACATGAAGAATTCTTAAAACTCAACAATAGGGAAGCAAAAACTTGATGAAAATATGGGCCGAAGTTCTTAACAGAGACTCATCAGAGAAGATATACAGGTGGTAAATAAGCATGTAAGCAGTGTTCCCCATCATATGTCATAAGGAAATGCAAATTTAAGACAAGATATTGCTACATACCGATTAGAATGGTCAAAATCTGCAACATTGAAAATATCAAATCTTGGTGAAGATTGGGAGCAACAGGAACTGCCATACATTGCTGGTGGGTTGCAAAATGGTACAAACACTTTGGAAGACAGTCTGGAATTTTCTTATAAAACTACTCATATGCTTACTATAAGACCCAGCAATTGCACTCCTTGGTATTTAACCAAAGAAGTTGAAAATATAGGTCCACACAAAAACCTGCACATGAATGTTTATAGCAGCTTTATTCATAATTATCAAAACTTGGAAGCAATCAAGATGTCCTTCAATGGGTCAATGGATATATAAAGTGTGGTATATCCAGACACTGAAATATTATCCAGCGCTAAAAAGAAATGAGTTATCAAGCCATGAAAAAACATGGAGGAACTTTAAATGCATATTGCAAGTGAGAGAAGCCAATCTGAAAAGGTTATATGTTATATAATTCTAATTATATGACATTATGTAAAAGGCAAAACTACTGAAACAAAAAATCATTGGTGAATAGATCAGTGGTTGCTAGGAGTTGCAGTGTGGGAGGGATGAAGAGGAGGAGCACAGAGGATGTCTAGAGCAGTGAACATCCTCTTGTGTCATATCATGGTGAATATTTGACATTATGAATTTGTTGAAACAATAGAATGTACAGACACCAAGAGTAAATTGTAATGCAAAGTATGGACTCTTGGTGATGATGATGTGTCAGTGTAGGTTCACTGGTGGTGACAAGTGCATCACTCTAGTCAGTGATGTTGATAATGGGGGAGGCTATGCATCTGTGGGGGCAGAGGGTAAATCTGTACGTTCTCATTGATTTTTCTTCAGCTGCTCTAAGAAAACTAAGTCTTCATAAAAAAAAATAAAAGGAGAGGTTAAAGAGAAAGAATGGAAAATATACAAGGTTAGCAGTAAGCATATGACAGCTGGAGTGGCTATATTGATGTCAGATAAGGCAGATGTCAACGTAAAGAGTATTAGGTAAAGGGAGTTTTGTAATGATGAATATATCATTTATTTCAGGAAGCCATACCAATCGTAAGTATGTATATGGCTAATAAAAGAGTTTTGAAATACATAATGTAACTACTGACTGAACTGAAAGGGTTAATACTAAAATCTATACATTCAATTGGAAATTTTAACACTTTTCTCTAAGTAATTGATACAACAACTGGACAAAGAAAAGTATGCCCATAAGTGCTCTGAAGAACCCTATACACATCCTTGAATAATTATAACTTATAGAACACTATACCAGAATACATATTCTATTCATGTTCTTTGTACACTGACCAAAATAGACCATACTCTGGGTTATAAACTTTTGAATATTTTTTTAAATGTTTATTTATTCTCCAGAGCAGGGAGGGGCAGAGAGAAAGGGAGACAGAATCTGAAGCAGGCTCTAGGCTCTGAGCTGTCAGCATAGAGCCTGACGCGGGGCTCCAACCCATGAAACGGGAGATCACAACCTGAGCTAAAGTCAGATGCTTAACCAACTGAGCCACCCAGGCACCCCTGGGTTATAAGATTTTGATATGGCAAAAGTTTTGAATGTTTCAATATGGTTAAAAGACTGAAATTTTATAGACAATGTTCTCTGTTCATAATGGAATTAAATTACAACTAAGTAACAAAAAGATAGCTATATAACCTCCGGGCCAAAGAATAAATAAATCACAAGGGATATTAGAAATTACTCTTTACCTAATGATAATGAGAAGATAAAAGATCAGAATGAATGGAATTAAATTTAGAGTACACTTGATAGCATTAAATTCTTATATTTGAAAACAGAAAAGTCCTAATATCAATGATGCATAGGTACACCTTAACAAGGCAGAAGAACAAGGTAAATACAATGTAATTAGCAACCAGAAAATAATAAGGATTCGAGAAGATATGCATGAGAGGGGAAAGAAAAAATAGAAAATAACATAAATATAAAAAGCTGTTTTTAGAAGTAAGTATTAAGAGAATTGATATATCTGTACAAAGACTGGTGTGTGTGTGTGTGTGTGTGTGTGTGTGAAAGAGAGAGAGAGAGAGAGAAACATAAATAATGAAATATAGTATAACAGAATAGATATACAGATATTAAATAGTACTAAGGGAATGTTATGAACAATTTTATGCCACTAAATCTGACAATTCAGACAAAATGATCAAATTCCTTGAAATTTAAAACTTACCAAAAACTGGTACAAGATAAAACAAAATCTGAAGACTCATATACCCATTAAAATAATTCAAATATTTATCAAAATTGTTCCACAAAGAAAATTCCAGGTTCACTTTGTTTCAGTGGTGAATTTTACCAAACATTGAAGAATGTAATGCTAGCAATCTTACACAAATATTTTGAGAGAGTAGAGGAGGAAATATCAAGTTCTTTTCTTAGGTCAGCCAAATACTGATATCAAAGCCTGCCAAAGATACTCCAAAAATAAAAGTGTTATGTGCAAATATTCATCATGAACATAGACACAAAACCTTAAAAACATATTTGCAAATAAAATCCAGGAATATATAAAATGATCATATATTATGAGCAAGCAAGGCTTATTTCAGAAAAGCAAAATTGTTTCAACATTTAAAAACCAATCAATATATAATTTGATATATTAATAGAATAGAATGAAGGAAAATCATGCTGCCATCTCATTAGATGCAGAGTGGTATTTGGCAAAATCCAACACTTATTCCAGTAAAAACTTTTAGCAAATTGGGAATAGAAGAAATCTTCCTTATTCTGACCGAGGGCATCTAGAAAAGAGTGCACAGCACCAGGATAAAGATAAAACATTGAGTACATTATGTCCATAATGTCCACTCCTGCTAATTTTATTCTGCATGGAATTGGCTGTCTGAGTCAATGAAATAAGGTAATATAGGAAAATAAAAGACATTTATTAGAAAGAAAAAAATTTTTCTTTATTTTCAGATGACATGATCATCTGCCAAAAAAAAAAAAATCCCCCAAATCTACAAAAACTACTAGAAGCAAGTAATTTTTTTAAAGTCAGAATTTTAAATGTTAATATACAAAAATCAATTGTATTTCTATATGCTAGTAACAAACTTTGAAATTTAATTAAAAAATAATACTTAAAATAACATAAAAACCCAAGATACTCAAGAATACATTTAAAAAGAATGGTGCAAGACTCCTACACTGAAAGCTACAAAATATTGCTGAATAGAATTAAACAAACTTATGTATTGACAGCATTTTTCACAGAACTAGAACAAACAATCCTAAAATTTGCTTGGAGCCACAAAAGACCTATGATAGCCAAAGCAACCTTGAACAAGAAAAACAAAACTGGAGGTATCACAATTCTAGATTTCAAGTCATATTACGAAGTGGTAGTAATTAAAACAGTATGTTACTAGCATAAAAACAGACACAGAGATCAATGCAATAGAATAGAAAACTTGGGGGGGCACCTAGGTGGCTCAGTCAGTTAAGCTTCCGGCTTTGGCTCAGGTCATGATCTTACAGGTTGTGGGTTTGAGCCCTGTGTCAGGCTCTGTGCTGACTGCTCAGAGCTTGGAGCCTGCTTTGGGTTCTGTGTCTCCCTCTCTCTCTGCCCCTCCCCCGCTCATGCTCTGTCTTTCTCTCTCTCTCAAGAATAAATAAACATTAAAAAAAAAAGAATAGAAAACTCGGTAATAAACCCGAAAATATATGGTCAATTAATCTTTGACAAACTGGAAAGAATATCCAATGGGAAAAAGATAGTTTCTTCAACAAAAGGTGTTGGGAAAACTGGACAGCCACATGCAAAAGAATTAAATTGTTCCACTTTCTTTCACCACATATAAAAATAAACTCAGAATGGATTAAAAACCTAAATGTGAGACCTGAAACCATAAAAGTCCTTGAAGAGAGCATAGGAAATAATCTCTCTGAAATTGGCCATAGCAACTTTTTTCTAGATAGATCTCCTGAGGCTAGAGAAACAAAAGCAAAAATATTCTAACTACATCAAAATAAAAAGCTTCTGCACAGCAAAGGAAACAATTAACAAAACAAAAAGACAAACAATGGAATGAGAAAGCTATATGCAAATGACATATCTGATACAGGGATAGTATCCAAAATCTATAAAGAACTTAACAAACTCAATCCCCCCACAAATGAACAATCCAATTAAAAAAATGGGCAGAAGACATGAACAGACATTTCTCTAAAGAAGACATCCAGACAATCAACAGACACATCAAAAGATACTCACCTTCACAGGTCATTAAGGAGATGCAAATCAAAACTACAATCAGTCATCATCTCACAACTGTCAGAATGGTGAAAATCAACAACACAAGAAACAACAGGTTGGTGAGGATGTGGACAAAAAGGAACCCTTGTGCCCTGTTGGTGGGACTGAAAACTGGTGCAGCCACTGTGGAAAAGAGTATGGAGGTTCCTCAACAAGTTAAAAATAGAACCACCCTATGATCCAGCAATTGCACTACTGAGTATTGACCCAAGAATACAAAAACACTCATTCAAAGGGATACATGCACCCTGATGTTTGCTGCAGTATTATTTACAATAGCCCATATAAAGAAGCAGCCCAAGTGTCCACTGATAGATAAGTGGATAAAGAAGATGTGGTATACACACACACACACACACACACACACACACACACACTGGAATATTACTCAGCACAAAACAGAACAAAATCTTGCAACAACACGGATGGAGCTAGAGAGTTTAATGCTAAGTGAAATAAGTCAGTCAGAGAAAGACAAATCTATGATTTCAATCATATGCAGAATGTAAGAAACAAAACAAATGAGCAAAGGGGGAAAGAGGGAAAGAGAGAGAGAGAGAGAGAGAGGAAGGAGGAAACAGATTCTTAACTATAGAGAATGAAACTGATGGTTATCAGAGGGGAGGTGGGCAGGGGATGGGTGAAAATGGGTATGGAGATTACAGAATATACTTATCATTGTGAAAAAATAAAATGACTTAAAAAACTAGGTTAATGTAAATGGAGAAATATATATATATCAATGATGGGAAGACTTATTCAAACATGTCACTTCCTACCAAATTCATCTATCGATTAAACGACATCCTATTTAACATCATGTAACCAACCATTTTCCAGAGCTATTCAACACCAAAATCCACATTCCTAGAAGCAAATATTGACATCTGCTAGCATACTACTTGGAGAAATGCATTAATATTATGAAAATCACGAGTATATTTTTCATAAGAAGAGTTGAAAACAGAATTCACCATAAGGGGGTAATCTCACAGGGGAGAACAGCGAGGTAGAAGGTCGCTAAGGAGGAGCACTGAGAGCATACAAGAGAAAAGCTGGATCCTCAAGAGGACTTTGCTGGCTTCCAAAGTTCAGTTAAGTTTAGACCTAGACTTGGTTTCATTTTTTCCCCCTTATCCTTGTTTCTTTTTTTTCCAGTCTGTCTAATTTGAGGGGAAACTCAGTATCTTTGCTCTAAGTAGTCTATATAGTTTCTATGATGTATGATCTGTATAGCATCTATACATCTCACTGGGGCAGAAGTCACACCTACCTTAGTCCCCTTTATATTAGCCAGTATCAGCCTCCGTAACTACATAGTAGAAGCCTAACTCATTTCTTCATTCCTTCATCCATTTATTCGCCAAATACTTAATGAGTGCTTGCCATGTGTCAACCACTATTTTAGGTCTTGGAGAAATAGCAGTGAGCAAAATAGAGCCCAGCTTTCATAGACCTTAAAATAAATATTCATCCAATGCAAGAATGAGCGAAAGAGAAAAATACCCCCTGCTAATAAACATTTATATTTGTATAGTTTCCATGCATATCATTCCATTGGGGTTTTGTAACAGTGATGCAGAGTAGACAGAGCACAGTAGTTATTTCTATTTTTTAGGTAAGGAACCCAAAGATCAGGGAGTGGCTGAGAGTCCCACAATGATGAGCAAGGACATACATGTAGGTCCCCTGAGAGGAGCCCTCACTTCCATTCTTCTTCCTTTAAAATGGCCCAAAGAAAGGATGAAAACAGACGAGCCCCACAGTTTAGGATTTATGAAGCCTGCCACCCTCTTTGTCCCAGCACAGGAAAAATGGAAGAATTAAGTACTTGCTTATTGTTCCACAGAAGCATCTGGGGTTGCCTCAGCAATGATGCCTTGTTAAAAGGAGAAAGAGGCATGGCTGCTTGGACAGAAGTGTTCTCTTGTGGCCTGCAGAGGATGAGACATTCATCATGCGCAGTTATTTATTTATCATATCTTAGACATTGACCTCAATAGCACAAATGTGAAAAAGCATATTCCCTTTCCCCCGGGGAAGGCCAAGGTTGATGAGTCAGTAATTAAAAACCACCTCAACAGCTGACACTCGTGTCTCCCTGAAAAAGCTGCAAAAGGGCAAGGGAAACAAAGAAAAGGTTCTTCTTATTAAGTCAAACCAAACTTTGTCGGTGCAGGAGGAAGTTGTGTGCAAACGAGATGGAGAAAGACTGAGGGGCCATGGCGGACTATTAGCCTACTGAGAGTCAACAATGCACAGAGTCCATTAGGCAGCAAGGCTGATGTGAGGGAGGGTCTGTAAGCTCAGAAGTGCTGGGACATGATGCCAGCAGGGCATCTGACCCTGGAAGAGGACACACAGTTCAACTCCACAACTTGAGTTAGAGATAGAATTCTAGAACTTTCCAATGACCTACATGAAAAAAAATGATAAAGAAGGTAAAGATAACAGAAAGATAGATGATTTTGTTTGAAAATCCACAATGAACAGCACTGAAACCCAGAAAGGATGATAAACTTTCATTTCCACTGTACACAAGTAAAGGGAGACGGAAGAGCTATGGGCTATGCTGAAGCTGAGGAATGTAAAGATAGTCCAAAAAGAGCTAAAAATTTCATTTTTAGTGTTGGTTAAATAGCAGCAGACTACCTGGGATTGAAGTATCATTTTTTTTTCTCCAAAAAAAGGATCTGATTGTTGGGGAGGGGGGGGGAGCGGGGGGGTTGGTACAGCTCTCACTACTGGAGAGAGGCAGAGGGCAATGAATGGTCAGACTGTAGAAAGCTCCTCCAAAGCCCTAGATTCCGTCTTCATTTTTTCAGCTCCTAAGGAGGCTGGTGCTCACTGGGAAGGGCCACCCCTATTGACTCCACTTCCACAGACCTCCAGATGCCAATGAGTGGTGCTGAGTTAATTTGAAAAATAGCTTATATGGCTTTTTGTCCTCCTCCTCTAGTTCCCGAGAAAAATTCCCAGAAGAGGGCGCCTGGGTGTCTCAGTCAGTTGAGCTTCTGACCAGCTCAGGTCATGATCTCATGGTTCCAGGAGTTCAAGCCCTGCATCAGGCTCACTGCTAATAGCATGGAGCCCAGTTTGGATCCTCTGTCTCCCTCTGTGTCTGCCTCTCCCCTACCCTCACCTCCTCCGTCTCTTTGTTTCTCTCTCTCAAAAATTGACATTAAAAAAAAGAAGAACAATTCCCAGAAAATACAGGTAATCTTTAAAAGGCACGTTTTCCCCAGTTTTATTTTTATCTCTAAGGCTTCATATAAATGTCTCATCTGAAATTTTAAGTATTTGAAGCATTAGTTTAGAGAAAGACAAGAAAAAAAAAAGCCAAGGTTTATAAAAGGTTTCAATAAACTAACATAAATGAAAAAGAATGATTTGAACTTACTACTTTCTTCATGGCATTGGTCTTAAATGTTTTCCATCTACATTTGGCAGGGAAAGGATCATGAGGGAGAGGAGAAAAAACCAAACTAAGGATAAAGGTGTCATTAAACCTATCCCAGGTTAGGCGAGAGGAAGTCCTTGGAGAAAAACAAGCCTTAATAGCTTTCAGAATTCTAGTGCACAAGGTGGAAGTGTGAACCAGGGGCACTCAAGAGTCAGCCTCAGTGGGACACATGGCCACAGAAACGCACGTATCCTGATTTCACCATACTTGAAAATCTCTGTATTCCCAAATGCTTCTCAAATTTCTACTGTTGTCTTAAACTTCACCATTAGAACTTTTGCTGTTTGACTTAAGGGCTTTTGCCATTGTGATGTTTCCCAGGTCACAGTGTAAGCCTTTATACAAACACACAAAACAGTTGATCGGATACGTTCATAATAGGTTATTTGTCTAAGGGGTGAACGTGTGAGGACAGAACATTAGACAACCGAGACACAGATAAAAAAAGTAGAATGAAAATTAAATATTGAAAATTATTTTTAAATCCATATTACTATATCCAGCTATGTCAGAATGAAATTATTATGGATGCTTTGAATTTTCATCTAGGTCAGACTTTTGATTTTGAAACCACAGTGAAGAGGAGAGATGCCAAAAACCTTGGAGATTAGCAAATTATGTCCCTGGCTTCAAAAAAGAAGATAAATTTCAGCAAATTATAATAGACTACTGAAGACAATGCTGATTAATTTAGTGCAGCTTTATTGAAATATAATTTACAAACCCCATAATCCACTCAAAGTGTACAATTCAGTGCCCTTTGGTGCATTTATAAAGTTGTGAATCCATCACCACAGTGAGTTTGACATTATCCCAGAAAGAAACCTCACACCATATCATTTAGCTTCACACCTCATCTCCACAGTCCTTTCAGCCCAGGCAACCACTAATCTATTCTGTCTCTATAGATTTACCTATTCTGGATATTTCATATAAATGGGATTTAAACTGATTCTTTTAAAAATTGTTTTTAGGAGAATTTGGTGATTCATCATTTATATATAACACCCAGTGCTCATCATGACAAGTGTCCCCCTTAACACCCATCACCCATTTACCCCATCCATCCACCCATCTCCCCTCCATAAGCCCTCAGTTTGTTCTTTATCATTAAGAGTCTCCTATGTTTTGTTTCCCTCTCTCTATTCCCCCTCTACCCATACATTCATTTGTTTTGTTTCTTAAGTTCCACATTTGAGTGAAATCATATGGTATTTGTCTTTCTCTGACTGACTTATCTCACTTATTATACTCTAGCTCCATGGCCACATCATCACATATGGCAAGATTTTATTCCCTTTGATGGTTGAGTAATATTCCATTGTATATATATACCACATCTTCTTTATCGATTCATCAGTCAATCAGCATTTGAGCTCTTTCCACAGTTAATTGTTGATAATACTGCCATAAACATTGGAGTGCATGTACCCCTTTAAATATGTATTTTTGTATCCTGTGGGCAAATACCTAGTAGTGCAATTGCTGGATCATATGGTAGTTCTATTTATAACTTTTTGAGGAAACTCCATACTGTCTTGCACAGTAGCTGCACCAAAACTGGTGTATGCCAACAAACAGTTCATTCCAAACAACACTGTAAGAGGGTTCCCCTTTCTCCACATCCTCGCCAACACTTGTTTTTGTGTTCTTAATGTTAGCCATTCTGACAGGTGTGAGATGGTATCTCATCATGGTTTTGATTTGTATTTTACTGATGATGAGGGATGTTGAACATCTTTTCATGGATCTGTTAGCCATCTGGTGTCTTTGGAAAAGTGTCTATTCATGTCTTCTGCCCATTTCTTAACTGGATTATTTGTTTTTTTGGGTGTGATAAGTTCTTTATAGACTTGGACACTAACCCTTTATCTGCTATGTCACTTGCAAATATCTTCTCCCATTCTGTCAGTTGTCTATTAGTTTTGCTGATTGTTTTTTCGCTGTGCAGAAGCTTTTTATTTTGAAATCTCAATAGTTCATTTTTGCTTTTGTTTCCCTTGCCTAAGATATATGTAAATATCAACAAGGGTATTACTTTCCTGGGGGGAAACTTTTAAAATACTCTAGTAAACTAAAACATTAGTCCAACATAAGAAACTCAAAATGGACAGGTTGTGGCATAAAATAACAACCAATTACACACAATGTTAATCATCACTAAAATGTTTATAAATTATAGCAAACATCTAAAACAATTCTTAAAGAAGATACATTACAAAATACACATTATTATTCATAAAATCCAAATCTAAAATTTCAGCTCCTAACAACAAAACGGATAGAGAAGGAGCAACCAAAAAGGAAACAAGGAACGTTAGGTACTTTTTCATCTTAGTACAAGGAAGAGTTAAGACACCATGATTAGAAGGGAAAAATAGGTTCAACATGCTTTGTAAAAACTTCCAGCCTTCTGTGGGTGAAATAGGTGAAGGATATTAAGAATATACATATCATGATGAGCATATCATGAGTAATCTACAGAACTGTTGAATCACTATATTGTATGCTGGAAACTAATATAACACTGTATGTTAACTATACTGGAATTAAAAAAAAAATTCAAGGCTTCTAGAAATAAGAAGTAAATATAGTCTAATTTAGAGAGAGGAAAAAAGTCAAAGAAAATTTAACTTTTAAAAATGATAGACAAATGGAAACATTAAGGAAGTTTAACCAAATGGTCCCCATCTCCTGTCCCCAGGCCCATTTCACATTATTCATAGTTCATTTTAAGCTTCACTTCCTTCCATGGGGTGGGGGGGGGGGGCTAATTTGGGACAAGACTTTATCTTCAGATTGAGATAAATCCCCTAAGCCTGAACTCCCACACCTCTCTCGGCTTCTGCATTATTAACATTAATCACACATGTAACTATTTAACAGCCCCTCCAAGGAGTGCAGAGAATATGTCTATCCTGCTCACAGGTGTATTGTATACAAAAGACATCCTATAAATGCATGTTAAGTGATTGAATAATAGATGCATGCTTGATCACAAATACAGAATGAGCCAGCAAGATTTCAGAACAAATATACAAATTCATCCATTACATGGAATATATAAGAATCTATTAAAAGTCATGGTTTTTGTGTGAACATTTGTTGGTATGGACAATACTCATGATGAAATATTAAATGAAAATTCAATCCAACAACAGAAGTGTGTACTGATAATTCACACAGAGAGAGCCAAGACTGAATGAAAAAAAGGAGAGAGGGAATGGGGAAGGAAAGGTTGGAAAGAATTCTAGTCAACATTCACTATTTCTGGAAAGTTATATAGGAGTGTCTTTTTTTATCACAAAATTATATTTTCCAAAAAAAGTTTCTTGTTGTATGTTAGAAGAATTCCAATTATTAAATTACTTTAAAAATTTTTACCTTTTATAGTACCCTTACTCCCCTTTTGTTCTTACCTTCCTTTTATTATTTGACTTGTCAGTTTAGAATGATTATCTTTTATTTATTTATTTATTCATTCATTCATTTTAATTTAATTTTTAATTTTTAATTTTTTAAAATTTATATCTGAATTAGTTAGCATATAGTGCAACAACGATTTCAGGAGTAATAATTACCCAGACTCGTGTTAAAGAGATTTGCTCCTATATTTTCTTCTAGAAGTATCATAGTTTTGGGTCTTATATTTAGCTCTTTAATCTATTTTGAGTTAACTTTCGTGAGTGATGTAGTATATGTGTCCAGTTTCATTCCTTTGCATGTGAATATCCAATTTTCCAAGCACCATTTATTAAAGAAATGATCATTTCTCCATTGAGTATTCTTGACTGCTTTATCATTTTACAGAAGTAAAAATGCCGTTGGAATCTTGGGAGGGATTGTATTGAATCTATAGATGTTTTTCAGTAGTGCTGACATTTTAACAATATTAATTCTTCCAATATATGAACATTGGATACCTTTCCATTTGTTTCTGTCTTCCTTTATCATTGCCTTGTACTTTTCATAGTAGATATCTTTCACCTCTCTAGCTAAATTTGTCCTTAAGTATTTTATTTTTTAATGGTATTATAAATGAGATCATTTTTTTTCTTTTTCAGAAAATTTGTTTAGTCTATAGAAATGGAACAGATTTTTGCATGTTAGTTTTCTATTTTTTTTAATTTTGTTTTCTATTTTTAAAAATTTACATCCAAATTAGTGAGCATATAGTGCAACAATGAATTCAGGAGTAGATTCCATAGTGCCCCTTACCCATTTAGCCCATCCCCTCTCCTACAACCCCTCCAGTAACTCTCAGTCTGTTCTCCATATTTATGAGTCTCTTCTGTTTTGTCCCCCTCCCTGTTTTTATATTCTTTTTGTTTCCCTTCCCTTATGTTCATCTGTTTTGTCTCTTAAAGTCCTCATATGAGTGAAGTCATATGATTTTTGTCTTTCTCTGACTAATTTCACTTAGCATAATACCCTCCAGTAAAATGATTATCTTTTTTTACTACAACCATCAGTGAGTTTACATTATTTTCCCATTTTCACTCCCTTTTTAAAATTAATTTTAAAAGTGGAATTCTTTGTACTTTGTGAGATCATATTTACATGCTCTTCTTTCAGCTTTTCCCACATCTTTGATTTAGTCTTACATCTCTAATTAAATATACTGATTGCTCACTGTCCATCCTTTTGCCCCAGATTTCACATTATCTTCTGGTTGGATGAAGACCAACCTGGTAGTTTCCTCCAGAAAGACTCTTAAGAACAGTGCGAGTTATTTCAGGTGTAAATCATTGACAATGGCCTTGACAGTTGAACAGTAGCTTACTTGGGTAGACCACCCTTGGCTCATACTCCCTTTTACTTGAGTTTCTTAAAAATGCTGTTCTATGAAGCCTTGCTTTGTATGTTGATTTTGAGAAGTCTGATCTTAATAATATTTTCTTACTTTGATCTGTTAGTGTGTAAATCCTGAAAATTTTTGTCTTTAAATTGTAATAGTTTTACTAGGGTGTACCATTTATTTAAAATCAATCTTTCCAGGAACTCACTGGACCCTTCTAATATGTAGATGCAGGTCATTTTTTTTTTTTTATTTCAAGAAAGTTTTCTTTGATTAAAACTTTTTTCCTGATTCTGGTGTATAATTACATATTTTTACATATATAAAATTCAACCCAAAATAAGTTTTAATTTAAATTCCAATTAGTTAACATACATTAGTTTCAGGTGTATAATACAGCGATTCAACAATTCCATACATCACCCAATGCTCATTACAACAAGTGTACTCTTTAATCTCCATTATCTACTTAAACCATCTCCCCAGCCACCTCCCTTCTGGTAACTATCAGTTTATTCTCTATAGTTAAGGGTCTGTTTCTTGGTTTGCCTCTTTCACTTTTTACCCATTGCTCATTTGTTTTGTTTCTTAAATTCTGCATATGAGTGAATCATATGATATTTGTCTTTCTCTGCCTGGCTTAATTTGCTTAGCATAATACTCTTTAGCTCCATCCATGTCATTGCAAATGGCAAAATTTCATTCTTTTTTATGGCTAAGTAATATTACACTATTATATATATAATATAATATATATATATTATATATATTATATTTTATATATATATATATATATATATATATATATATATATATATATAGACACACTTTGGTACTTTGTGGTCCTTGCAACATTTCACTCACAGAATCTCCCTTAGGATTGCTTGTAGGGCTGGTTTAGTGGTGATGAATTCCTTCAGTTTTTGTTTGGGAAGACCTTTATCTCTCCTTCTATTCTGAATGACAGACTTGCTGGATAAAGGATTCTCGGCTGCATATTTTTTCTGTTCATCACATTGAAGATTTCCTGCCATTCCTTTCTCACCTGCCAAGTTTCAGTTGATAGGTCTGCCACTAGTCTTATGGGTCTCCCTTTGTAAATTAGAGCCTGTTTATCCCTAGCTGCTTTTAGAATTTTCTCTTTATCCTTGTATTTTGCCAGTTTCACTATGATATGTCATGCAGAAGATCGATTCAAGTTACGTCTGAAGGGACTTCTCTTGGATTTCAATGCCTTTTTCCTTCCCCAGATCAGGGAAGTTCTCAGCTATGATTTGTTCAAGTACACCTTCAGCCCCTTTCTCTCTTCCTCTTCTGGAATTCCTATGATATGGATATTGTTCCGTCTGATTGCTTCACTTAGTTCTTTAAGTTTTCTCCCCTCATACTCCTGGATTTTTTTATCTCTCTTTCTCAGCTTCCTCTTTTTCCATAATCTTATCTTCTAATTCACCTATTCTCTCCTCTCCCTCTTCAATCCATGCTATGGTTGCCTCCATTTTATTTGGCACCTCATTTATAGCATTTTTTTAGCTCCTCATGAATATTTCTTAGTCCCTTGATCTCTGTAGCAATAGATTCTCTGCTGTCCTCTATGCTTTTTTCAAGCCCAGCGATTAATTTTATGACTATTATTCTAAATTCTTGTTCCGTTATATTGCTTAAATAGTTTTTGATTAATTCGTTAGCTGTCGCTACTTCCTGGAGTTTCTTTTGAGGAGAATTTTTCCGTTTCGTCATTTTGGGTAGTCCCTGCAGTGGCTCCCAACTGCAGGGCACCTCCCCTGTGCTGTCTAGAGTAACTTGTGTTGGTGGGCAAGGCTGCAGTCAGACCTGATGTCTGCCCCCAGCCCACTGCTGGGGCCACAGTCAGACTGGTGTGTACCTTATCTTCCCCTCTCCCAGGGGCAGGACTCACTGTGGAGTGGTGTGGCCCCTGTCTGGGCTACTTGCACACTGCCAGGCTTGTGGTGCTGCTTCAATGGGATCTGGCATATTAGCTGGGGTGGATCCGCAAGGTGCACAGGGGCAGGAAGGGCAGGAGGGGCAGGCTTAGCTCACTTTGCCATGGGTGGTCCTCTGTGGGAGGGCCCTGCAGCACTGGGAGGGAGGCAGAGCTGACAGAGAGATGAATCCACAGAAGCAAAGTGTTGGGTGTTTGAGCAGTATAAACAAGTCTGGTGATGTGAACTAGTTCCCTTTGGAATTTCAGCTGGGGGTAGGAGAGGGATATGGCGCTTGCCAGCACCTTTGTTCCCCTATGAGCTGAGCTCTGTCATCTGGGGCTCAGCAACTCTCCCTCCTAGTGTCCTCTTGCCCTCCCTGCTTTCCAGGAGCAGAGCTGTTGACTTTTAACATTCCAGATGTTAAGTCCCGCTGGCTGTCAGAACTCACGCAGTCTGGCCCCTCCGTTTTTGCAAGGGGCTCTGCCTTGCCCAGTGGGCTGCCCCTCCACTGCCCTGGCTCCCTTCCACCAGTCCGTGTAGCATGCAGCACCTCTCCACCCTTCCTACCCTTCTCTCTGGGCCTCTTGTTTACGCTTGGCTCTGGAGAGTCTGTTCTGCTAGTCTTCTGGTGATTTTCTGGGTTATTATACGTAGTTTATGTATACATATATTTTATATATATGTATATTTTATATATATGTATAGTTTATATATAGTTTAACATATATATTAATTGAAATATGACTATATGTATAACTATACGTGTATATAGCTATATATATAATCTATTCAGCAATTGGATACTTGGGCTGTTTCCATATTTTGGCTATTGTAGATAATGTTGATATAAACATTGGGGTGCATGTATCTCTTTGAATTAGTATTTTTGTATTCTTTGGGTACATACCTAGTAGTACAGTTGCTGGATCATAGGGTAGTTCTATTCTTAACTTTTTGAAGAACTTCCATACTGTGTTCCACAGTGACTGTACCAGTTTACAGTCTAACAAACAGTGCAAGAGGGTTCACCTTTTTCCACATCCTCACCAACACCTGTTGTTCCTTGTGTTGTTGATTTAGCCATTCTGACAGGTGTGAGGTAATATTGCAGTTTAGATTTGTATTTCCCTGATGATGAGTGATTTTGAGCATTTTTTCATGTATTTGTTGGACATCTGTATGTCTTCTGTGGACAAATATCTATGTCTTCTGCCCACTTTTAATTGGAATATTTGTTTTTTTGGGTGTTGGGAGGAGATAATTGCAAGTAACATATCTGATGAAGGGTTAGTATCCAAAATATATAAAGAATTCATAAAATCCAACACCCCAAAATGCAATCAACCGTTTTAAGTGTAGAGTTTGATGATTTTTGACAATGTACCCACTTGTATAACCCATGTAACAGCCATCACAACCAAGATGTAGGACTTTCTCACAACTCAAGGAAGTTATTTTGTGCCCCAACTTTAGTCAACACCTTCCCCTGAACATACCTGCAACATCCTAATACTCCATTCCTTGGCTGTAAATATGCACTGATTTGATTTCTGTCACTAGAGATTAAATTTTATTTTTCTAGAATTTCATGTAAATGGAATCATACAGTATGAACTGTATTGTGTCTGGCCTCTGTTTTTATCTTGTTTCTGTTTTATCTTGTTTCTCTTCCTCAGTGTGGTTTTAGAATTTATCCATATTTTTACATGTGTTTGTAGTTTCTTCTTATTAATGAGTAGTACTCCATTGTATGTATATATCACAATTTGTTTATGAATTTACGCAGTGATACACATTTGTGCTGTTTCACTTTTTAGCTATTAAGACTAAGCCCGAGGGGTGCCTGGGTGGCTCAGCCCATTAAGTGTCTGACTTCAGCTCAGGTCATGATCTCACAGTTCCTGAGTTCGAGACCCATGTCAGGCTCTTTGCTGACAGCTCAGAGCCTGGAGCCTGCTTTGGATTCTGTGTCTCCCTCTTTCTCTGCCCTCCCCTGCTTGCACTCTGTCTCTCTCTCTCTTTCAAAAATAAATAAACCTTAAAAAATTTAAATTTTTTTAAGCCTTCTATGAACACTTGTGCACAATTCTTTGTGTGAACATAGGCTTTTCTTTCTCTTGTGTGAAATAGGAGTGGAATTGCTAGATCCTGCAAGTGTAAGTGCACATTTAATTTTATAAGAAACTGCCAAACTGTTCTGCAAAGTTCTTGAACCATTTTTCATTACTACCAACAGTGTATAAGTATTCTGGGTGCTCTTTTTCCTTGCCAGTGCTTTGTCTTTTCAGTGTTTTGTTATTCATTTGTTTTTTGCTTTAGCTATTCTAGTGGGTCTGTAGTGGTATCTAATTGTTTCAATTAGCATTTCCCTGATGACTAATGCTGTTCAACAACTTTTCATGTAATTATTGGCCACTTGTATAGCTTGTTTGTGAGGTTTCTGTTCAAATCTTTTGCCAGCTTTGGGGAGCTGTTTGTCTTCATGTTATTGAGTTGTAATTTTTTTAATATTTTCTGCATACAACTCCTGTATCATATATATGTGTTACGAATATTTTTCTCTCAGTCTGTGCAGCCTATTAATTACCTTTAGAAGATTGGGCATTTAAAATTTGATGAAATCCACTTTATCTTTTTATTTTATTTTATTTTATGTTCCCTGTTTCCTAGGTCCTAAGGAACCCGAGTCTTGCCTTGTCCAAGATCATAAGGTTGTTTTCTATGCTTTCTTCTATAATTTGTATAGTTTTAATTTTTATAATAGGTCTGTGCATTGAGACATTATTTTGAATTAGTTTTGTGTATGATGTGAAGTAAACCTTGATGTCTGCTTTTTAAATGGATGGATATCCATTCATGCAAGCACCATTGGCTGAAAAATTAATCTTTTCCCTCATGGAATTACCTCTGTGCCTTTGTCAGAAACCAATTGGTCATAAATGTGTAGGCCTGCTTCTGAATCCTTTTTTTTGTTCCATTGATGTAAATATCCTTTTTTTCCTTTAGGGTAAAACCTTACTCTTTTTTACTTTGCTTTAGTGTAAGTCTCAAAGTCAAGTGAAGTCCACCAGTCAGCTGCTACTTCTCATCTAGTGAGTTTTAACTTTCTGTTACTGTATTTTTCAGTTATATAATATGTATTTTGATAAATTTTTTGTATTTCTCTATTGATATTCCTTATCTGTTCACTCACCTTCATCATCTTTCCTCTAGTTCTTTGTATATTTTTCTTTTAACTCTTTGAATATACTTATAATTGACGCCTCGAAGCCTTTGTGTGCTATATTGAAGAGCTGCTTCTGCCCAGATTATGTTTTAATTGACTGTCCTTTTTTTCTGGGTATGAGTCACATTTTTCTTAATTGTTTTTCATGTCTCACAATTTTTCTTTGATAAGTGGATAATGTAGATGATATGTTATAGTGACTATGAATTCTGTCGGGTTCTTCTGAGGAATGTTGGCTTTTTATTTTAACAGTTAACTTACCTGGGTTCAAATTAAAAAAAATGGCTCCCTCACATGTGAAAAAGTTGATATCTTAGTTTTTCTCTTATAAGTTCCATCTGGCAATCTCATGTGTGTGTCTCCATAATTTGTGGTCAGCAAAGATATTAGGCAAATTTTAATGTCAGCTTCCTCAACTCAGTTGTGACAATAGGACTCTTCTAGAAACACTCCAATTCAGGGCTAATCATAAGGTTCACCTCATTTGCTTTACTCCTCACACAGATTACACTCCTTCAGTATATGAATTGTGAAAACACTGTCATTTATTCTCTCCAGTTTTCTCGTTGTTAAGACTGGAATGTAAGTCTAGGTCTTGTTCACCCATTGGGGCCAAAAGTAAAACTCTCTGGACTACAGTTTTATACACAAACAATACATTGTTTGACAATCTTCTTTATGGATTCTATTTATTTTTATATTAGATCTTCTCTGCCTATATTCCATTTTAATAATTTTCTTTCTTTTTTTCTTTATTTCATTTATTTGTTAATCTGTCTGTATTCACTTATTTTCATTTCAAAACAAATTCTCATTAGTTTTTACCTTGTTCCTCATTTATGACTTTTTCTTTTTTTTTTTTTTTTTGTTTTTTTTTTGTTTTTTGTTTTTGTTTGTTTTTTGTTTTTTATTTATTTATTTTTTAATATATGAAATTTACTGTCAAATTGGTTTCCATACAACACCCAGTGCTCATCCCAAAAGGTGCCCTCCTCAATACCCATCACCCACCCTGCCCTCCCTCCCACCCCCCATCAACCCTCAGTTTGTTCTCAGTTTTTAACAGTCTCTTATGCTTTGGCTCTCTCCCACTCTAACCTCTTTTTTTTTTTTTTTTCCCTTCCCCTCCCCCATGGGTTTCTGTTACGTTTCTCAGGATCCACATAAGAGTGAAACCATATGGTATCTGTCTTTCTCTGTATGGCTTATTTCACTTAGCATCACACTCTCCAGTTCCATCCACGTTGCTACAAAAGGCCATATTTCATTCTTTCTCATTGCCACGTAGTATTCCATTGTGTATATAAACCACAATTTCTTTATCCATTCATCAGTTGATGGACATTTAGGCTCTTTCCATAATTTGGCGATTGTTGAGAGTGCTGCTATAAACATTGGGGTACAAGTGCCCCTATGCATCAGTACTCCTGTATCCCTTAGATAAATTCCTAGCAGTGCTATTGCTGGGTCATAGGGTAGGTCTATTTTTAATTTTTTGAGGAACCTCCACACTGCTTTCCAGAGCGGCTGCACCAATTTGCATTCCCACCAACAGTGCAAGAGGGTTCCCGTCTCTCCACATCCTCTCCAGCATCTATAGTCTCCTGATTTCTTCATTTTGGCCACTCTGACTGGCGTGAGGTGGTATCTGAGTGTGGTTTTGATTTGTATTTCCCTGATGAGGAGCGACGTTGAACATCTTTTCATGTGCCTGTTGGCCATCCGGATGTCTTCTTTAGAGAAGTGTCTATTCATGTTTTCTCCCCATTTCTTCACTGGGTTATTTGTTTTTCGGGTGTGGAGTTTGATGAGCTCTTTATAGATTTTGGATACTAGCCCTTTGTCCGATGTGTCATTTGCAAATATCTTTTCCCATTCCGTTGGTTGCCTTTTAGTTTTGTTGGTTGTTTCCTTTGCTGTGCAGAAGCTTTTTATCTTCATAAGGTCCCAGTAATTCACTTTTGCTTTTAATTCCCTTGCCTTTGGGGATGTGCCGAGTAAGAGATTGCTACGGCTGAGGTCAGAGAGGTCTTTTCCTGCTGTCTCCTCTAAGGTTTTGATGGTTTCCTGTCTCACATTCAGGTCCTTTATCCATTTTGAGTTTATTTTTGTGAATGGTGTGAGAAAGTGGTCTAGTTTCAACCTTCTGCATGTTGCTGTCCAGTTCTCCCAGCACCATTTGTTAAAGAGACTGTCTTTTTTCCATTGGATGTTCTTTCCTGCTTTGTCAAAAATGAGTTGGCCATACGTTTGTGGGTCTAGTTCTGGGGTTTCTATTCGATTCCATTGGTCTATGTGTCTGTTTTTATGCCAATACCATGCTGTCTTGATGATGACAGCTTTGTAGTAGAGGCTAAAGTCTGGGATTGTGATGCCTCCTGCTTTGGTCTTCTTCTTCAAAATTACTTTGGCTATTCGGGGCCTTTTGTGGTTCCATATGAATTTTAGGATTGCTTGTTCTAGTTTCGAGAAGAATGCTGGTGTAATTTTGATTGGGATTGCATTGAATGTGTAGATAGCTTTGGGTAGTATTGACATTTTGACAATATTTATTCTTCCAATCCATGAGCAGGGAATGTCTTTCCATTTCTTTATATCTTCTTCAATTACCTGCATAAGCTTTCTATAGTTTTCAGCATACAGATCTTTTACATCTTTGGTTAGATTTATTCCTAGGTATTTTATGCTTCTTGGTGCAATTGTGAATGGGATCAGTTTCTTTATTTGTCTTTCTGTTGCTTCATTGTTAGTGTATAAGAATGCAACTGATTTCTGTACATTGATTTTGTATCCGGCAACTTTGCTGAATTCATGTATCAGTTCTAGCAGACTTTTGGTGGAGTCTATCGGATTTTCCATGTATAATATCATGTCATCTGCAAAAAGCGAAAGCTTGACTTCATCTTTGCCAATTTGGATGCCTTTGATTTCCTTTTGTTGTCTGATTGCTGATGCTAGAACTTCCAGCACTATATTAAACAGCAGCGGTGAGAGTGGGCATCCCTGTCGTGTTCCTGATCTCAGGGAAAAAGCTCTCAGTTTTTCCCCATTGAGGATGATGTTAGCTGTGGGCTTTTCATAAATGGCTTTTATGATCTTTAAGTATGTTCCTTCTATCCCGACTTTCTCAAGGGTTTTTATTAAGAAAGGGTGCTGGATTTTGTCAAAGGCCTTTTCTGCATCGATTGACAGGATCATATGGTTCTTCTCTTTTTTTTTGTTAATGTGATGTATCACGTTGATCGATTTGCGAATGTTGAACCAGCCCTGCATCCCAGGAATGAATCCCACTTGATCATGGTGAATAATTCTTTTTATATGCTGTTGAATTCGATTTGCTAGTATCTTATTGAGAATTTTTGCATCCATATTCATCAGGGATATTGGCCTGTAGTTCTCTTTTTTTACTGGGTCTCTGTCTGGTTTAGGAATCAAAGTAATACTGGCTTCATAGAATGAGTCTGGAAGTTTTCCTTCCCTTTCTATTTCTTGGAATAGCTTGAGAAGGATAGGTATTATCTCTGCTTTAAACGTCTGGTAGAACTCCCCTGGGAAGCCATCTGGTCCTGGACTCTTATTTGTTGGGAGATTTTTGATAACCGATTCAATTTCTTCGCTGGTTATGGGTCTGTTCAAGCTTTCTATTTCCTCCTGATTGAGTTTTGGAAGAGTGTGGGTGTTTAGGAATTTGTCCATTTCTTCCAGGTTGTCCAATTTGTTGGCATATAATTTTTCATAGTATTCCCTGATAATTGTTTGTATCTCTGAGGGATTGGTTGTAATAATTCCATTTTCATTCATGATTTTATCTATTTGGGTCATCTCCCTTTTCTTTTTGAGAAGCCTGGCTAGAGGTTTGTCAATTTTGTTTATTTTTTCAAAAAACCAACTCTTGGTTTCGTTGATCTGCTCTACAGTTTTTTTAGATTCTATATTGTTTATTTCTGCTCTGATCTTTATGATTTCTCTTCTTCTGCTGGGTTTAGGCTGCCTTTGCTGTTCTGCCTCTATTTCCTTTAGGTGTGCTGTTAGATTTTGTATTTGGGATTTTTCTTGTTTCTTGAGATAGGCCTGGATTGCAATGTATTTTCCTCTCAGGACTGCCTTCGCTGCGTCCCAAAGCGTTTGGATTGTTGTATTTTCATTTTCGTTTGTTTCCATATATTTTTTAATTTCTTCTCTAATTGCCTGGTTGACCCACTCATTCGTTAGTAGGGTGTTCTTTAACCTCCATGCTTTTGGAGGTTTTCCAGACTTTTTCCTGTGGTTGATTTCAAGCTTCATAGCATTGTGGTCTGAAAGTATGCATGGTATAATTTCAATTCTTGTAAACTTATGAAGGGCTGTTTTGTGACCCAGTATATGATCTATCTTGGAGAATGTTCCATGTGCACTCGAGAAGAAAGTATATTCTGTTGCTTTGGGATGCAGAGTTCTAAATATATCTGTAAAGTCCATCTGATCCAATGTATCATTCAGGGCCCTTGTTTCTTTATTGACTGTGTGTCTAGATGATCTATCCATTTCTGTAAGTGGTGTGTTAAAGTCCCCTGCAATGACCACATTCTTATCAATAAGGTTGCTTATGTTTATGAGTAACTGTTTTATATATCTGGGGGCTCCGGTATTTGGCGCATAGACATTTATAATTGTTAGCTCTTCCTGATGGATAGACCCTGTAATTATTATATAATGCCCTTCTTCATCTCTTGTTACAGCCTTTAATTTAAAGTCTAGTTTGTCTGATATAAGTATGGCTACTCCAGCTTTCTTTTGGCTTCCAGTAGCATGATAAATAGTTCTCCATCCCCTCACTCTCAATCTAAAGGTGTCCTCAGATCTAAAATGAGTCTCTTGTAGACAGCAAATAGATGGGTCTTGTTTTTTTATCCATTCTGATACCCTATGTCTTTTGGTTGGCGCATTTAATCCATTTACATTCAGTGTTATTATAGAAAGATACGGGTTTAGAGTCATTGTGATGTCTGTATGTTTTATGCTTGTAGTGATGTCTCTGGTACTTTGTCTCACAGGATCCCCCTTAGGATCTCTTGTAGGGCTGGTTTCGTGGTGACAAATTCCTTCAGTTTTTGTTTGTTTGGGAAGACCTTTATCTCTCCTTCTATTCTAAATGACAGACTTGCTGGATAAAGGATTCTCGGCTGCATATTTTTTCTGTTTAGCACACTGAAGATATCGTGCCAAGCCTTTCTGGCCTGCCAAGTTTCAAAGGAGAGATCAGTCACGAGTCTTATAGGTCTCCCTTTATATGTGAGGGCATGTTTATCCCTTGCTGCTTTCAGAATTTTCTCTTTATCCTTGTATTTTGCCAGTTTCACTATGATATGTCGTGCAGAAGATCGATTCAAGTTACGTCTGAAGGGAGTTCTCTGTGCCTCTTGGATTTCAATGCCTTTTTCCTTCCCCAGTTCAGGGAAGTTCTCAGCTATAATTTCTTCAAGTACCCCTTCAGCACCTTTCCCTCTCTCTTCCTCCTCTGGAATACCAATTATGCGTATATTATTTCTTTTTAGTGTATCACTTAGTTCTCTAATTTTCCCCTCATACTCCTGGATTTTTTTATCTCTCTTTCTTTCAGCTTCCTCTTTCTCCATAACTTTATCTTCTAGTTCACCTATTCTCTCCTCTGCCTCTTCAATCCGAGCCGTCGTGGTTTCCATTTTGTTTTGCATTTCATTTAAAGCGTTTTTCAGCTCCTCGTGACTGTTCCTTAGTCCCTTGATCTCTGTGGCAAGAGATTCTCTGCTGTCCTGTATACTGTTTTCAAGCCCAGCGATTAATTTTATGACTATTATTCTAAATTCACTTTCTGTTATATTATTTAAATCCTTTTTGATCAGTTCATTAGCTGTTGTTATTTCCTGGAGATTCTTCTGAGGGGAATTCTTCCGTTTGGTCATTTTGGACAGTCCCTGGAGTGGTGAGGACCTGCAGGGCACTTCCCCCGTGCTGTGGTGTATAACTGGAGTTGGTGGGCGGGGCCGCAGTCCGACCTGATGTCTGCCCCCAGCCCACCGCTGGGGCCACAGTCAGACTGGTGTGTGCCTTCTCTTCCCCTCTCCTAGGGGCGGGATTCACTGTGGGGTGGTGTGGCCCGTCTGGTCTACTTGCACACTGCCAGGCTTGTGGTGCTGGGGAGCTGGCGTATTAGCTGGGGTGGGTAGGCAAGGTGCACGGGGGGGGAGGGGCAGGCTTAGCTCACTTCTCCTTAGGTGATCCACTTCAGGAGGGGCCCTGTGGCAGCGGGAGGGAGTCAGATCCGCTGCCGGAGGTTTGGCTCCGCAGAAGCACAGAGTTGGGTGTTTGCGCGGAGCGAGCAAGTTCCCTGGCAGGAACTGGTTCTCTTTGGGATTTTGGCTGGGGGATGGGCGGGGGAGATGGCGCTGGCGAGCGCCTTTGTTCCCCGCCAAGCTGAGCTCTGCCGTCCGGGGGCTCAGCAGCTCTCCCTCCCTTTGTCCTCCAGCCTTCCTGCTTTCTGAGCAGAGCTGTTAACTTCTGACCTCCCAGACGCTAAGTCGCGCTTGCTGTCGGAACACAGTCCGTCCGGCCCCTCCGCTTTTGCCAGCCCGACTCGGGGGCTCTGCTTGGCCGGCGAGCCGCCCCTCCGCCCCGGCTCCCTCCCGCCAGTCCGTGGAGCGCGCACCGCCTCGCAGCCCTTCCTACCCTCTTCCGTGGGCCTCTCGTCTGCGCTTGGCTCCGGAGACTCCGTTCTGCTACTCCTCTGGCGGTTTTCTGGGTTCTTTAGGCAGGTGTAGGTGGAATCTAAGTGATCAGCAGGACGGGCGGTGAGCCCAGCGTCCTCCTACGCCGCCATCTTCCGGAACCAGTTCCTATGACTTTTTCTTTAATTTTCTTGTTGATTTCAATCAACTCATTTCTTTTCTTGCTGATTTGTCTATTTTGTTCCTAAAATGTGAATTTGTTGTATAAGCATTATCTTCAAACACTTATTTTAGGGTATTTTATTCAGTTTGAGTGTTGTCTTATAACTCTAATTTCTGCTTCATGATTTGTTCTTTTGGAGGAATTTTCCTTAGATATACTGTTGTCATTTTCTGTTTTTATCTTATAGTAGCTTTACATGGAAATATCCTAATTTTATTTTACCCATTTTATAAACAGTGTTCCTATTTCTAAAGCACACTTTTCTGTTTAATAAAGTTACTTTGTATATTAATTTTTAAATTTAAAATTTTTTAATTTGAGCATAATTGACAATGTTATATTAGTTTCAGGTGTGCAATACAGTGATTCACCTTTTCTATATGTAATGCTATGCTCACTACAAGTGTAACTACCATCTGTCAACATACAATGCTATTATAATATTATTGACCATATTCTCTATGCTGTGCCTTTTAGTCCCATGACTTATTCATTCCATAACTGGAAGCCTATAGCTACCACTCCCCTTTACCCATTTTATCCATCCCCTATACCCCTTCCCTCCAGCAACCATCAGTTTGCTCTCTGTTATTTATAGGTCTGATTCTACTTTTTGTTTTTTTCATTCATTGTTTAGATTCCACTTATGAGGAAAATCATATGGCATTTGTCTTTCTCAGTCTGACTTATTCCAGTTAGCATAAAATGCTCTAGATCCATCCATGGTGTCACAAATGGCAAGTCCTCTTGTTCTTTATGGTGGTGTAATATTCCATCGTGTATATATATCACAAGATAGTATTCATTCATCTATTAATGGACACTTAGATTGCTTCCTTATCTTGACTATTGTAAACATTGCTGGAATAAACATACATACATCTTTTGGAATTAGTGTTTTCATTTTTCTTTATAAATACCCTCTAGTGGAATTACTGGATCATGAGACATTGTTACTTTTAATTTTTTGAGGAGTCTCTGTACTGTTTTCCACAGTGGTTGCACCAATTTACATTCCCACCAACAGTGCATGGGTGTTCACTTTCCTTCTTATCCTCTTCAACACTTGTTATTTCTTGACTTTTTGATACTAGCCATTCTGGCTGGTGTGAGGTGATATTTCATTGTAGTTCTAATTTGCATTTGTCTGATGATTACTGATGTTGAGCATCTTTTCATGTGTCTGTTGGCTATATGTTTTCTTTGGCAAAAAGGTGTATTCAGGTCCTCTGCCCATTTTTAAACTGTATCGTTTGTGGTTTTGGTGTTGAATTATGTAAGTTCTTTATATATTTTGGATATTAACCCATCACTGGTTATATCATTTGTAAACATCTTCTCCCATTTTATAGGTTGCCTTTTTGTTTTGTTGGTGGTTTCCTAAACTGCACAGAAGCTTTTTAATTTGATGTAGTTCCAATAATTTACTTTTGTTTTTGGTTCTTTTCCTGAGTAGACATATCTAGAAACATGTTTCTATGGCTAATGTCAGAGAAATTAGTGCCTGTGTTCTCTTCTAAGATTTTTATGGTTTCAAGTCTTTCATTTAGGTCTTGAGACCATTTTGAGTTTATTTTGGCTTATGGTGTTAGTAAGTGGTTCAGTTTCATTCTTTTGCTGTTCAGTTGTCCCAGCATCATTTATTACAGAAATTGTCTTGTCGCTATTATATATTCTTGTCTCCTTTGTCACAGATTGACTATGTAAGTGTGGGTTTATTTCTGGGCTTTCTGTTCTTTTCCACTCACCTATGTGTCTATTTTTGTGCCAGTACCATACTGTTTTGACTACTGCAGCTTGGTAGTGTATCTTGAAATCTGGAATTGTGATAACTTCATCTTTGCTGTTCTTTCTCAAAATTGCTTTGGTTAGAAATCCATACAAATCTTAGTAGTATTTGTTTTAGTTCTGTGAAAAATTCTGTTGGTATTTTGATAAGGATTGCATTGAATGTGTATATTACTTTGGGTAGACTTTTTTTTTTTTAATATGGAATGCTTCACGAATTTGCGTGTCATCCTTGTGCAGGGGCCATGCTAATCTCTGTATCGTTCCAATTTTAGTATATGTGCTGCCTAAGCGAGCACTGGGTAGACATTTTAACAATATTAATTCTTCCAGTCCACAAGCATGGAATATCTTTACATTTGTTTGTGCCATCTTTCTTTCATCAGTGTTTTATATTTTGCAGAGTATAGCTCTTTTACCTCCTTCATTAAATTTATTCAGAGGTATTTTATTATTTTTGTGTAATTGTAAATGGAGCTGTTTTCTTAATTTCTCTTTCTGCTACTTCATCATTAGTATATAGAAATCCTATCAATTTCTGGCTATTAATTTTGTATCCTGCAAATGTACTGAATTCATTTGTTACTTCTCGTAGTCTTTTGGTGGAGTTTTTAGGGTTTTCTAAGTGTAGTATCTTGTCATCTGTACAAAGTGACAGTTTAATTTCTTTACCAATATGGATGCCTTATTTTTTTTTCTTGTCTGATTGCTGTTACTAGGATAAAGTTACTTTTTAAAAATGGATATATTTTATGTTGGTGGTGGTGGAAGGAAAGGACTCATGTCTTTTTTTTTTTTTTTTTTAAATTTCAAGAGCTCTATTTGTTTCTCTTAATTCCTTCTTTGGCTTCACTACCAGTTTAAATGGATGTCTTCTCCATTCTACTTACCTGCCTCTCCCCCCGAAATGTTCTTTGTCCAAGGCTTCCACCTCAGGACCTATGTATTTTCAAATCTTTTACTATATCTAGGACTTTCACCCATCATGTTTCAGATCTGTGTTCAGTGTTGGAGTTTTCTGTGGTAACTTTAGGTTTGCTTTGTCCATGCCCATGCCCCCTTTTCTCTTTTCCTGTTTTCTATGCAGTTTCTTCAGACTTAGCCCTTTTCTCCAGACACAATCTCTTGAGGTGATAGTCAGAAGTTTAATAGTAGCTGTATTGGTATTTAATAATGATTTCTCTATATACAGATAATTTAAAGCCCATAGTATTCTCCCAGCTTCAGGGTGGTTTTATCTGCACTTCATTTGTGTCTCTGCTACTTTGCAGACTTTGTGAACCTATTCTGATTCTGATAACCATCTTTAAACTATGGTCAACTGCACTATTTCCCATGCGATTCTGCAATTTTCTACAAGAAATATTTATACATTTCATAATAAAGGATTAATCAAATAGTTTCCCCAAGTTTCAGCAAGGCACATTACATTTTTTTCAAGTCATTGTAACTTTGGGAATGAGATAACTAAATAATCCTAGCTGACAATACAGTAAGGTAAATGTGAAACCTTTTAAATAACCACACTTAAAAAATGTAGATCTTAAGGATCATGTCAATTATGAGAGAAAGCTAGAGATCAAAAGGTTATGTTACTGGTCCTGTTCCGTCTGATGTTTTAATCAATAACTTAGATAAGGGTTTAAAGGCATTTGTTTCAGATATTGTAATGACATATCTTGAAAAAGATACCAATACTTTTGATTACAGAAATAACATTTAAAAAGAATCCTAAGAGGATAGAAAATGGATTAAAGCCCACCAAACTAAGTTAGCACAGTGTTTTTTTGATTATTTTAGATAAGAGAAAAAAATCAATTGTATGAATTTAACACGTGATGAACTTGGTTTGTCAGGAATTCATATGAAAAAGACCTGACATTTCTAAATAATTATGAACATAATATAAATCAACAATATGATTAATCTGCACAAAAAAGACCAAAACAATGTTAAGTTTTGCTATTAGGCTGTTGTGGGAGAAGCAGCTATAAAGTACATTTTAGTATGGATTTTGCCAGAATACCCAAAGATTTTGAAGTCATGGCATTTAAAAAATAATATGATAAGTTTGGTTTGGGGAGGAAATTGCTTATGATATCTGCGAGAGGATAGTTAAGTGCAGTGGAAGCTCTAGAAGATGATCCTAGGACTATGGTTAGAGATGATTGGGATAAGAAGACATTTCTAAATATTAAATAAACTCAATCATGATAAGTAAGCACTTTCCTGTGAATTCTGTAAGCTCCAATCACTATAGATTATTAAGCAATGTCTGCTTATATTTTGTGTATATGCTTTGTTTTGGAGGTTGCACAGAGATGACTTCTAAGATCTTTGTCAACTTTAAAAGTTAAGTCTATGATACTGTGCTTACATAAAACAGAAAACAAAATAAAAGTACTTTGAAGTCTATATATGACTACAGAGATAAAATTGGTAAGGAACTCCTTCCTCTCCACTTGCACAGGAAGCTACAGTCAGATTTATTAGACATGTTGAGAAAAACAATCATAAAATCAGTTTTAGTTTGGATTTGATCTGCAAGTTGCTGCATATAGGAGACCATAGTGAGATAAAATGCCAGCCCTTCCCTTCAGCGTAATGTATATTAGACTTCTGAGGAGACACAACATATGACAGTGTAGGCCTGGTTAGAACAAGGATGTCATGTCTGGGTCTACAAATTACTTGTAGAAGTATTCTCTACACTTCCTACACAGTGAAAGAGTCTCTTGAAATTTTGGAAGTTACAATGGAGATAACTAGAATTATACAAATAAAGTTTTTAAGGGTTTATTGCTTAGTCTGAACTTTCTGTAAGGAGAGAGAAATGGAAAATGTTATGCAATTTACCATCAAAACTGTGAAGCACCTGGGATTTTACCATACCCTTAAGCTAGTAAATTATCCCGCTGCAGAAAGAAGACAAATAACCTCTGGGTTATAGACAAAGGACAATTAATTACTCATAGTAGCCAGAGACTCAGCGTTTTCTTGCACTGGTGCCCTACACCCCAGTTTCCACAAGGTGATATGAAGAGAGCCGGGTGACACCTGTATATGTGTTGGGTTATATCACAGGAAAGAAACCTTGAATTTAGGAAACATGCATCTTTTATACTGGATACCAAGCAAACCTTCCTGTTTCTCTCAAGGAAGACACTATATCCTCCAATGCTGCTTGCTATGCAAACATTGTTGAAAATATAGCTCAAAAAAATAAGCAGTCAGTGTCTCTGCTTATAAGATATGCAGAAATAAGAAACCTATGAATAATTGTCTCCCAAAACTGAAATTTCATGGCCACCATAATGAAGCCACTTTCTATTGGAAATCAGGGATAAGGAAGAATGACCCAGGATAACATAGAAAGAAAAGAAAGACTATGACCAAACAAAGATCTATTGTGAAGGACATTTGACTAGGATTATTACTAATTTCTACAAAGAAGGGATTAGGCAATACAACCAGAACCATGTTAAATATTACTCTCAGTATTGCCTATTCTACAGTCTGCACTTCTGTCCTTTCATTTTTCCACACACACATGCTCTAGTAAAGTCAATCCATCACGGACATTAAAGAATTTTCAGTTAATCCTTTTTTTTTTTCAATTAAAAAGTTCTACATATATTGTTATAAATAGCTATCTTAACTAGCTGGAACCCAGGTAATGATTTCAATCAAGATTCTCATGCCAAAGAATAGGCATAATTGGTAAGAACCCTGTGATTCTTAAATTTTGAGTGAAAGGGTACACACACACACACACACACACACACACACACACACACAGCTCTGGGCACCATCTTACAGAATTCTGTTTTTTCTCTTTGAGTAGTTGTAAGGTAGGTCTCATAAACCTGGTTTTAAAATAGCCACCAGTGATTTTCATGCTGCTCTATTTGAACAATGATTTGAGAACTAAAGCTGGAGGCAGCATTTCCTATTAAGTCTTAGTGGACTACTATTACTAAGGCATATTGAAATGTAAGGCACTATGTGAATGGAAGGCATTGAGGTATAA
Organism: Neofelis nebulosa; assembly: GCF_028018385.1. Taxonomy (NCBI): domain Eukaryota; kingdom Metazoa; phylum Chordata; class Mammalia; order Carnivora; family Felidae; genus Neofelis; species Neofelis nebulosa. The sequence continues at coordinate 48,495,444 of NC_080784.1, forward strand.
ATATTGGAAAATACTTTTTCAACATTATTAGGCTGTGTCTATGTGCATTAGTGTAGGTGTATTTGAGTGAGGACCCTCTGGAAGTGGGATAATGGAAGGAGGCAAAAGTGGGATGGGGATCCAGAAAGCTTCCCATTTAGAAGAGATCATTGAGTCCTTGCTTGATGATAATGGGGAATATCGATGGTCAAGTTCATCATAATTAGTTCAGAGTTGTTAATTTAATATAAGTCATTCAGACACAGGTGCTGTTTTATTTTACCTCTGATATTGCCATTGGAAACTTAAAAGTGTTACTGTTTCTTTTCTCAAACCTCAGTTTGCAAAAGCACTGACTGGTTTATATGAATTATTAGGAAATCTGTGGTGAAGAGTCAGACCTTCATTTTTAAAATCAGGGATCAGAGTAAAAGGTTTATAGGTATCATTTGCCTTCTATAGGAAGTACTCAGGACCCTTCAACTGGAGAATGTCAGTAATGCAAAGGATGCTTTGTATCCAATAATATGTCCATGACTTTTAGGTCTACAGTTCTGAAAGAAAAAGCAATAATAAGACACTTTAGACAGGGAGATGAGACCCTCCTTTAAAATTCTCCCTTTCAGGGGCGCCTGGGTGGCTCAGTTGGTTAAGCATCCGACTTCGGCTCAGGTCACGATCTCGCGGTCCGTGAGTTTGAGCCCCACGTCGGGCCTTGTGCTGACAGCTCAGAGCCTGGAGCCTGTTTCAGATTCTGTGTCTCCCTCTCTCTCTGCCCCTCCCCTGTTCATGCTCTGTCTCTCTCTGTCTCAAAAATAAATAAACGTTAAAATAAAATAAAATAAAATAAAATAAAATAAAATAAAATAAAATTCTCCCTTTCATGCCTGCTTGAAGGGACTAATCATGTGTATTTCCTGACAAGCAATGCTTTAGTTTTTATTATACTTTGCTTCTGATCTACAGTAAAAAATATAATTTAAAGAGCTACATGAAAACTTTATTTCAGTTTTTCCTTGTGGATGTTTTCTATTTAAATATAAATTAATTAGGAAAACAGGTTTTCATTTTTACCAAAAAGGGATCAATTATACTGAGTGCATGGGAGATACTTTTACAAATAATTATTTTATTTACATTTTATTTTTTCCCCTAATATTTTATTATAAAAAGTTTCAAACATAGAAAAACATAGAAGGGTACAGTGAATACCAGTATAACTACCAATAGGTTCTTCGGTTAACTTTACTATATATGCTTTCTTACATAACTATCTGTCCCATTGCTTACCCACAAATCCATTTAAGTTTTTTGATGCATTTTAAAGTAGGTTGTAGACTATAAATAAATTTTAAAATCTGTTTGATGAAATGCATGCTGAAGTGTTTAGGTGCCTCTAAATGCTTAAGCATACATAGCATTAACTATGGTTCAACATTTGTTTATTGTTTTTAAGATAAAAATTTTATATAACTATATGTGAAAAAAATTAGTGTATGACTGATAGATTTGGAATCTGCATACATCCATGAAAACCAAAATTCCTTTAAGAAACAGAAAATTTCTATTACACTTGGAAATTTCTTTATGCCTTTTGCTCATCAATACCTACCCACCTGCCCTCAGATTCAAATACGATTCTTTTTTCCACTGTAGATTAGCCTTGCCAGTTCTAGAACTTTATATAAATGGTATCATACATTATGTGTTCTTTTATGTAAGCCTTTTTCCATTCAGCTTAATGTTTTTGAGATTAATCTATGTTGGTGTGTGTGGTTAAGGAATTTGTTCTTTTTACGGTATAATTTATAAGTATACCACTGTTTGTCTATTCTCTTGCTGATGGACAAATGAGGTTTACAGACTTAGCTATTCTGAATAAAACTGCTGTAAACATTTGTGTACATTTTTAATGTATGTTTAGTGTGCCTAAATACCTGTTGTGATAATTAATTTTTGTGTCAACTTGGAGAATGTTTTTGGATGAGATTCACATTTAAAATTTGAGTAAGCAGATTGCCCTCCATAATGTGGGTGGGCTTCATCTAGTCAGTCGAAGGTTTGAACAGAACAAAGTATTGGCTTCCTCAAGCAATAGGGAATTATCCAACAGATGGCATTTGGATTTTATTTGCACCATCAGTTGTCCTGGGTTTCTAAACTGCTGGCCCACATCGCAGATTTGGACTTGACAGCTTCCATAATTATGTCAGCCAATTCCTTAACACTCTTCCCCCGCCCTTGAATAAATGATTAAATTAAAAATTAAAAAAAAATAAATAAAAGTTATATTCTTATAAGTGAGAAAGTCAAGGTAATAGAGAACAATGTGCATTTTATCTTTTTTGTGTGTGACGTTTTTGAAAGTCTGAGTTTTGCTTCAACAACACAAAACTACATGCCAAAAGTAGTTTTGTATGAAAGGGAGAGCTAAGCAGAAATTAAGAGTAGGATGCTTAACCAACGGTACCACCCAGGTGCCCCAAGAATGTAATTTTTAAATATATACTTATTCATTATTTGTTTCCACTCAGAACAGGGGATTTAAAACTTAAAAACTGAAAAGTCACACTAGTTCATCAAAGAATATTTATGTGCTCATCCTTGCTTGTACTATTCATGGAAAGTATTTAGTAAGATCCTCTTGGATATCAGGTGTTCTACCTATGTGACTTTATTTATTTATTTATTTATTTATTTATTTTCAACGTTTTTTTTTTTTTTTAATTTATTTTTGGGACAGAGAGAGACAGAGCATGAACGGGGGAGGGGCAGAGAGAGAGGGAGACACAGAATCGGAAACAGGCTCCAGGCTCCGAGCCATCAGCCCAGAGCCTGACGCGGGGCTTGAACTCACGGACCGCGAGATCGTGACCTGGCTGAAGTCGGACGCTTAACCGACTGCGCCACCCAGGCGCCCCGACTTAATTTAATTCATACAATCAACCCTGATCATTCATTAAAGAAATATTTAGCAATTGGGACACTTGAGTGGCTCAGTCAGCTGAGTACCAACTCTTGATTTTGGCTCAGGTCATGATCTAATGTTTTGTGAATTTGAGCCCTGCATCAGGTTCCATGCTGACCAGGAAAAGCCTGCTTGGGATTCTGTCTCTCTCTTTCTCTCCCCTCCCCTGCTTGTGCTCTCTTTCTCTCAAAATAAATAAATAAACATTAACAAAATATTTAGTGATTGTCTACTCTTTGTTAGATACTCTTCTAAACAGTGGGGTTACGTTGGTGAAAAAGACAAAATTATTGTTTTCCATTTTAATGTGAGGAAACATAACACTAAGCACAGTAAATAAGTACATTATATACTTTGGTAGAGGTGATAATCGTATACTATGGGAAAAGGTATTATGAAGAAAAATTAAGCAAAGTAAGAAGCACAGAGAGCCCTTGTTGGAAGTGGGTCAGTTAATGTTTTGAAAACATAACATTTGAGTTAATATTTGAAGGTGAAGGAGTAAGCTCTGTAGATATCCAGGAGAAAAGCGTTCTAGTCAGAGGAAACATGTAGTGCAAAAGCTCTGGGTGGGAATATA